>NC_089865.1:3082527-3185027 GCF_036373705.1 Amia ocellicauda | reverse complement strand
CCGTGTTGAAGAAGGGGTCGTGCGGCTTTATTTGTCCCCCCCCTCTTCTGTAATGAAAAGCCGGGACGCTGGGCTCAGTGTCATTGTATGGCGATGCTTGGATTTGCACTAATTAAATCAATAAATGGTGAAATCGAGGGGATTCCCACAGCTTTCTGTGCGATGGAGGTGTAACGGCCTGTCTGTCGGTAACGCCAGGGCGAGAGAGAGAGAGAGACAGACAGACAGACAGACAGGCTGCTATAAAGTATTCATGATTATAACGGGGCGGGGGGCTCTGAGCTGGGGGCACCGGATACCTACACTTCTGATGGGGCAATGGGACAGGACTGCTGCATCACAGTTATTAATATCACCGTTTATTATTATGTATTAACAACAACACGAATTAATTATTTATTAAGTAGTATATATGTAATTAATAAAGGTTGTATCTATTTTCTGTTCTCTCTGTCTCTGTCTCTCTCTGTGGTGTTTTAGTGGTTAGAGTAATGGCACAGTGCGTAAACCTGTGAATAGTGCACCATCATATTGTGATGAGTCCACCATGCCGTTTTGTACTCGTTATGTACCTTTCACATCTGACTTGTTCATGTTTTCAGTCAGGCATCGGGGAGCTGATTCAGTCCACAGTCAGTGACTTGTATTATAAAAGTATTCTTGGATTTTATAGTCCTGAATGGTATATCGTAGTGCGGTGTGACCAGTAAACCGTGATCCACTTTGTCTGATAAACAAGTCTGCAGGGCCGGACAGCCCCGGTGCTCTGTCCAAGTGACAAGTGTCTGATTGGCCAACCAATCCCGGCCCACCTGCATATTGGCACCTGCGAGACTGGCAGTGTAGGGACCAGGATCTGATAGGCTGACATGTTGCTCCTGGGTTTTCTATGTTGTCAAAGTAGGTTTCATGGGAAAACATTCCTCCCGTCTCAGTGATTGTGACCCAGGGATCGGTCTTTACTGCCTCAGGGAGAACCAGAACTGAGAGCCACAAGCCCTCATGCTTATTTTGATTTTTGGACTCGATTGACAGTCGTGGGGGTCACTGTTGACCGGAGGGGGGACTCTGAGGTTCTTGTGACCTGGGAGGGACGGGGGTTAAAACATCAGGAATCTCAGTCAGCCCTTTGTGACGTTTGCAGGTGGTCAAATAATGTCCTGTTGGCAAAAATGCAAGCTTCAGGGAGCCGTGACCCGCCGTGGTTAATGTTCTGAGGCTCGGGTCTTCCGCTGCCCGGTTAATGTGCAGCCCGAGTCTCGTGGAAGTGCTGAGTGGGTGACTCCCGGGGGAGTGTGGGAGTGGGCTGCAGGGTTGCAGTTTTAAAAATATCCCCTGTGTGCTTGCGTGACCGAGAACAATGTGGCGTTAGCCGGCCGCGATGGAAATCAGTCTATCGGCGGTGGAGGCGTTTCCTGTCAAGTGTAACTAGTGTGTGTGTGTAGATCTGCTCTGTTGAGAGGGACACTGCCCAGGCCAGACCGTAACCGTGCTGTGACCGGGGCAAGGGCAGGGCTCGGACGGGAAGCTGGGCCGTTTGGTTTTCATATGGTGTATCTCGGTTCACCCCACTGATATTTGCATCCTTGAGGCACCTGGAGGGGAAGAGTTTAGCATGTCTGATTGACCGAATACACATCTCGCACCGCTGTCTTGAAGAATTAGCGTTCATGGGCGTGCTCGTGGCAGAACCAATGCCAAAACACACACCGGCTCTCCAGGAACTCAGCGCGCCTCCTGTCGGCTCTCAGTCCAGGCTGAGTGTCTCTCCCTCCGGGGAACCCTGCTCCAGCTTCCTGAGGGGCAGCTGCAAGTGTGACTCTGGGACTCTGCCCTCCTTCCCTGTCCTTGTCCCCGCCATCCCCCCACCCCCGTCCCCACGCTGTACAGAGAGGACCCCTGTCCTGTTTCCTCTGATGCTGGATCCAGGGGCTGGCTGCTCTCTCTGCGTGTTTATCTCCGGCTGCCTGGGAGGCCTGGCAGTTCCTGCTAATGAATTCCAGTTAGGGAGCAGCTTTGAAAGGACTTTTAATTAAGGCTTGATGACAGTCTGTGCAGAGTAGAGGGCAGGGACACACACACACACACACACACACGCAGACTCGCTGTACAGGGGTCTTTGTTGGTCTGGTCGTGTTTGTACAAGAGGAGCAAAGGGTGTTTGTAATGGATCTGTTGGCCAGCCATCAGATGTAATGTGGGGCTTCCCATGGCATGGTATAACCCTGCCCTCAGAAAAGGTTACCATGGTAAATGTGTAGTCTGTTTCAGCCCTTTTACCCTGTTTTACACTAATTTACTGTGCTCTCCCTCTCTAGTCTTTCCTGCATTTCCCCTATGCTCAATCCTCGCTTCTTTGCTGCCGACAACAGTAAGCACAGGTTTTCCTACAGTAATGTTTATCAGGGCCTTGCCTGTAAAGGATAGTGAAACACAGCAGAGGGAGATCGATGGCAAAGGCACGGGAGATTGTTGTGACAGTAAAGCAAACGGGTAGGAAATGCAGAGCAGAGCTATAGTTTAAAGTGACGCCCATCTTCAGTGGTAAGAAAATCCTGAGGGTGGTGCCGGTCTCCTGGCTCCCCTGGCCCCCTGTGTCCCGTCTCCTGTCTCCGTCTCCACGTCCGAGACTGGAGCTGTCAGAGACCGTGTGCTGCAGGGCTCACTCGTCTCCTACATCCTGGCTGCCTGCGTCAAGCGCCTGTGCCAGCCTTAGAGGGAATGAAATCCTGAAGACGGGACAGACTGATTCAAAACCAGTCGCATCCCTGCAGCTGCTGTCTCCAAAGCAAGCGAGATCCTGCGGGCCCAAGTCCCTGCTCCAGTCCCGGCCATGGGAAAAAGACAGGAAGATGGTTTCGATCCATCTGTCACTTAGCTCTTTACAGAGAGCTCTGCACTGCTTAACATTGTACATAAAACTGCCTCACACGCTCGAATTTTTGGGCTTGTGTGTGTGTATATATTCGCACTCATTCATGGTCAAATGTTTGCTGAATGTTTGCTAAACCTGCTTAGCTCATGCCGTTTAAGTTCAGTTAAATCTGACTTTCGCACCCCCGTCCCTTCCTGCTCCCCGACTTGTTTCCAAAGGCTGTGCAGGTTCCTTTTCCCAGTCTCGACAGCGCTCTGTATACAAGCACACGGCTACGACACATATATGGGTCAGGGCTGGGTGTTTGTCTGCCCAGGCAGAGTGCTGTGCTGTGCGCTTTTTAATAGCTGTCTCCCCGAGCCGCAGTATAAATAGCCCCTGCATTGTGACACAGACAGACGCAGGGCATCCGGGGAGATGGGTCTGCAGGCCGTGGAGATGTCGCGCTGGTGCCGGCCATTCCTGTAGCTCCTGTGATTGATGCGCTCTAGTCGTCTGTGCACATAGCTACGGCTCCAGGGCCCAGTGCGGCGCAGTGTGCCGGCCCACCTGAGCCCGAGCCCGAGCCGGGGGCCGACTGAGGGAGACCCGTCTGTGCGGACTCAGCTGGCGACCGATGAGGGGAGACCCGACTGAGGCTGTTCACACTACTGAGAGGAATATCTAGGCTAAAGGTGACCTATTGTGTCAATTGGCTATTGCAAGTCTTTAAAAATGTAAACAGGGCAGCTGCACTTTCGTTATATTCATTTTTTCTCTGGTCGGAAGTTTTCTCTTAACCAACTATGGCCAAAACCAAGTTTCAATGATGAGAGAAACGTCATTTTTCATTTCTAAATACGTATTGATTCTTTTCCGCTCGATTTTGCCATTAGAACGACTGTCACTCGCACTGTGGCGTGATATCGAGGAGTTTTAGACCCCTATAAACACCAGCACCAGGGATGAGCATTGATGTAGAGAGATGATCCATTGACCCACATCTCAAAGAAGCGTAGCTGCCCCCCCGCGCTGCTGTTGTCCTTTCTAGCAGGCTCTCTCCATGGAAACCCTGGCAGCAGAATAGCCCTGTTGACCTGCGACGGGCTGTAGGTCCGCTCTGCTCCAGTCCTGAGGAGAGTGATGTCACACCGAATGAAGCGAGGATAATGCTGGCCATTGTATAATGTGGATTCGAGTATACGCTCTTGCATCGAAGTTGTGTAATTGTGTAATTACCTGAATGGAATTAATAGTTTGCAATTGGACCAAGTTAATATAATTTGCCGGCCGTAATCGGCTGCTGATTTCCAGAAACCTCACCCTGCCACTCCCAGAGCCCGTTTGAGCGGACAAGTCGCGGGTCGCGTTACAGTCCAGTTCCCTTTCAGGCTCTCCAAGGTCGGATTAGCATCATAATTAAATCAGATTAAGATGAAGGGTTTATTAACTGGAAAGAGGTCGAGGTCACTTAATTAAACCTAATCTTGGGTAGGGGACAGGACGAGATGGACGAGATGGTCTAGGCTCGGAAAGATGCAGGACGTTCATTCTTTAGTAAATGTGAAAATAAAGGGCAAATTGATGTGGCAGTGAAATTCGATCCAACACAGATTAGATGAAAACAGTGTGGTCAGAAATGTCAAGACTGAGGAAGCTATGAATCCCACAGCTGTGGACCTGTTGGCTCAGGGAGGATGTGGGACTGGGCACTCTTATTCTATACAGCCCGTCTTTTGGGTCCCTGAGTAGAGAACAGGACTCTCCCCGTCATTTCCCCACCGCCTCCAGGCTGACAGGGACACACACAACTTGGATCTTGCTGGAGAAAAAATTGATTTTGGCGGTCGCATTGTCGGGGTAATGCGGGGATTAAAAATAAGCAGGTCTGTTAGTCTGATAATTCCTCCCGATTCCCGGCTCTGAGTGCCCGCCTAATCCCCGGCCATCTATCCAGAGACGCTCACCTTTGCTTTCGGATTACCTCGCCTCTGTCTGGGGCGTCCATCGCGTGCGAGCTGGGGGTGTCCGGGCCGTGCCATGCTGACTGGCGATTCGCGGTTTCCAGAGATGGCTTCTGATGAGAGTTGCCACCTCGGAGACTTTGGCAATGCGTTGACGTTGCAGTCGAAGCTCCTGTATGGAGTAGATGTGTTTTACCGCAGGGTGCTGAAGCGAAGTACAGTAGTTATGTTACATTTGAGGCTATAGCACACGCGGTGAGCTAATCCTAGTGAAAACACAGGAGCTGCATTAGAAGTAACAGCAGTGAATGATGGATAAATGGAAATTGGAAAAACAAATGAAATGTAAGAGGACCGAGTTCAAGGCACTTCTGGGTTTCAGTTGTAAATGTGCGAGAGGCTAAAAATACCTGCGCAAGGTTACAATACAGGAAACACACAAGCGGAGGAGAGCTTACTAAGGCAAATCAGCCCTGATTGGAGTTGATGTGGAGCCGCACAGCCAGGGGAGGGGGTACAGCAGGCTGTGGGAATGCCAGGGCGAGCTGTGTGTGTGGGTGTGTGTCCATCTGTTTGTGTCTGAATGTTTGTGTGAGTCTATTTCTGTATATCTTTGCGTTTAGTGTGTGTGGTTGTGTTTGTGAAGGTTGTGTGAGTGTAGCAGTTTGTGCACTGTCAATCATCCAGTGTGTTACAAAAAGGAAATGTGTGTGTATACATACGCATACGGTTAGTAAGTGCTTTATTTAAGACGATATATCTTCCAATGAGATGAGATGAATGTGATACTTTTGAAAATCGGAGGAAAGGAATAAGCAGCACTTTAATCTGCTCGTTTCCTAGTCATTTAGGTAAAATAATCTCACTTTAAGAGCCTCATTGTATCAACCTCTCAAAACCTGATTTCTGCTCGCAGGGTCTTTGTTCCTGGTAGATTAAACCGAGAAAGCTTGATTCACTGACACTATAATTTAAAATACGATTTTACATCTAAGACAGATATTTTCAAAAGTGTTATTCTAGCATCCAGGCAGAATGAATATTTATATTCCAGGCTGCTAGTTCGATGAAAAATGTTACTACTTTCACTAATTAACAAATAACATGACGGACACGGTGTTGTGTCATTGTGTCTGTGCCACTCTGGGTAGACAGTGTGCCAGCTGCCCAAGGTGCCCCCACCCCAGCAAACAGGGACTCCGCTGCAGTCAGCTAAACTGGGGGACATAGAGGCATATATATATATATATATATATATATATATATATATATATATATATATGAGAGAGAGAGAGAAAGAGAGTGTGGTTGGATATTGCTGATAAAAATGTTCTTACAGAAAAAGTGCAGTGACACTTGAAAACACAGCTGTTTGGAAGTTCTTACTTTGAAAACCATTGTGTCTTTTTTCAGAACCTTATATTTATTACCAGACAATATTGCAGGCATTATGTGTTTTAAACTTAATTTGAGTAGGGTCAGGAAATGGTACATGCATGCAAAAGATACTCTGAACAGGACAGAACATACATGTGTGTGTGTGGATGCATGCGTTTAAGTGTGGGCAAGCTTGTGAGTGTGTTTGCGTGTAGGTGTGATCGTCACTCTAAACCTCAGTGCTTGTAATGGGGACACAGTTATTTAGGCTCTCTGTTCCCAATTCGGTCTGCCTCCTCTCTCCAGGGAAGGTAAACCAGCTAATTTTGCACCACAAGCTCAAAATAACTGGAAGCAGATAGATGCATGACCCCTTTCTCCTAAAAAAACATCTCATTTTGAGCCTCTTTAGGGGGAAAAAGAGAGAGAAAGTGGATTAAACTTGACGAAGCAGAATAGGCCTGTGCTGTGGAGAACGCTGTTGCTCAAGTCAATCCATGACTTCCTGGCAAAGTAGAAAAGGGGCGTATTGAGAGAATATACTCCACTTTACACAGCACAGCCCGTGCTTTTATCACCCCTGTGGGCCGAGCTGTGGTAGGGAGAGGCTGTGGAACCAGTGCCTTGGGTTTCTTGTTTCCTGGGGGGGAGGTTTGAGGTTCTGCGCTTGCAGCTCCAGTACAATACTATTTGAGAACACTGACCAGGAGTCCCAGAGCAGCAGTTGTGACCATGAAATATGAAAGTATGTGAAAGGTCATAAATGCTGGTACAGTTGTTTGCAGAATGCAACAGGGGGGTAAATAAGATCAATTTTGCACAGCAGAGTTGAGTTTGCAGCTTTGTGTGTTGCTAAGAGGTGCTGGGTGTTTTCAGGGGATTTGCAACAGGGAAACAAAGAGTTAACATGAAGTATTTGCATTATTTGCATCTTATTTTCTTCGACACAAGAGCACCAATAAAGCTGAAATGGATTTGACTGCTGTGCAATGGGAGTGCGGACCCCCCGGCCCCCAGCCGCCTCGTCCACGCGCTGTGCCGTGTCCCATCCTGTTCCCCTGAGGCAGTCAGCCTCCTGGGACTTTGCTTTTCAGAAAGAAGTCACTTTTTTGTGAAGTCAGGCGGCATGGAAACTCAGAACAGCAGAGTCAGGAATGGAGAGTCGGAGAGACTGTGAGAGAGAGGTTTTTCTCTGAGCCGAGCAGCAGAAGTTTGATTAAGCGCCGTATTGCGTCGGATCGCCTGACTCCGCCGAGATTAAAATTCCTTCTCGCTACGGAAAAGAAAAGAAAATGTAGTGTAGATCAATCATCGAGAGAACGCACTCCCTCTCCCCCCCACCACATACACTCACACACAGGCAGACACACACACACACACACACACACACACACACACACACACACACACACACGCGCACACACACGCACACACACGCACACACACTCACACTCACACGCACACGCACACGCACACGCACACACACATACAGACACACACACACTCACACACACGGCTCCCTCTGCCCATTCCCCTGCTTTTTGTTTATATGATTGATCAATATGTGAGCCGGCCGTATGCCACTCTCCATCACTCTTCATTCCTTCAGACTCGGGTTCAAGTTCAAATCGAGTTACGCCGAGGTCAATTCGGCGAGGCTGGGGCGGTCAGTGTCGAGTCACCAGGAGGTTTGTGGTTAAAGACTTCTGACTGTATTTGCACCCCTTTAATTGAGGAACCGGGTCTTCCCTTGGCTCAGACTGGCCACCGGGACTCTACTGTCAGGGTTCACCGGGCTGATCTCTGTAGGTCACTGCTGAGGGGGAATAAATCTAAATATCTGCGCAAGATGTACTTCTGATCATTATTAAAAGAGAAACAAACATGAAATCAAATTAAATGAAAGATCATGCAACGCTGCAGGCATCAACAGGGTGGTGCGATGGTGATGGTTGAACCCGAGCATGTGGTGCTGAGTGCACCGTTATCTGCACAGAGCCGAGCTGTCTGTTCATATTCCCCAAACACGGGCTGTAAAGTGTGGCCTCCTGGACCCTGCCTGGCTGTGAAGAACTGGAAATCACTCGCTCGCTCTCTTCTCTTATCTTCCACTACCTCTCTCTCTCTTTCTCTCTCTCTGTCTGTCTCCAGCCTCTTTCCTCATCTCCCTCGCCTCATCTCTCTTTCACACTCACTGCCCCCCACCCCCCCGCCCCGTCCATCTTCCAATTTACACCGCTCCCCCACCCCCCTCCGCCACCCTTCTCACTCTCCCTCTTTTCAAAGTCAAATTTAACCAGCGCTGCACTGCAATGACACGGGAAAGTCCTGACTAAAGTGGTGCCACAGCGGCAGTAACTGCAGAGCTCAAGGTGAGCCTGTCTAATAAATACAATGTTTGCCAGGACAGTAGAGCGATCCCCCCCTCCCGGGAAAGGCATTGGAACAGTCCGTCCAGTGGTAAACATTCACCAACTTACCTTGGGAGGGGAGGCCAGTGCAGGATTTATTATCCCGGCTGTTGTGCACCACATCCCTGGATAGATATAACAGATGCTTTGTGGATAGAAAGAAATAGATAGATAGATAGACAGCCCAGAGATGCACAGATAGATAAATTGGTCCCGTTGGGGCTGCAGTGCATGCTTTGAGAACAGATACCTCAGGGTGCGTGGGGTCAGAGCACGTCTGGCCGGGGCTGGCAAGGAGACGAGCCCAGAAACGGTCAGTCTGATCAATAGGTTCTCCCTCTCTGTCTCGCTTTCTCAGTCTCTCTCACCCCCCCCACACACTGCACTGCCAAATCTGCTAGCGTTTGACTGCTGAGAGAGAGAAAGAGAGGAGAGAAAAGGAGCAGTCCTGTATGGTCCCTATCACTTATCACGGCCTGTCAATCTGCCCGTCTCTGGGAACAGGTCCAGGCCATCCAGCAGAAAAAGGTGCTTCTGATATCGATCCTGAAAGAAATGACTGATTTTCTTCTCGACGGATGCGGCCTGTCCTTTCAGGATGACATTTTTCTTCTTTATTAGATTTGATTCTGCTGGCTGTGTTTAGTGATAGACTTTGATATATATTGAAGTGAAAACAGGACTGTCTGGTGTTTTTATAGGGGCTTAATCAGGGTGGATCCCACATCACTGGGCTGTTTCTTCCAGGAGACACGCTACCACCTGCCTGCAGGCTTTTCTACTGTCTGAATTCACTGACTATTTACTGAAAGTCAGGTGATTGTGTTAAACTGCCATCTCTCTCTCTCTCTGTCTCTCTCTCTACCTCTCTTTCTCTTCCTGGTTCTCATTCCCCATTCCTCAACAGCTTCTCTCACTCTTCTTCCTGGTTCTGTTCATCCTTTCCCCCTTTTTCTCTACCTGTCTGTCACTCCCCCCTTTCTCTTTGCCCCCTTCGTACATCTCCTCCTTATCGTCTCCTCTCTCCTCCCTCCCGTGGTCACTCTCCGTGTGCGGGGCAGGTATGGCGTGTGTGTGTTTGCTGCAGTGCTTCAGTGTGTGCAGAATGGATGCAGTGTTTTGGACGTCAGGGCCCACAATCTTCTTACAGCTCTTGGCACCGAGCCACGCGGGCGGCCGCTCGTCAGGGTTAATCCCTCCCCCTCCGCTCCCCTCCCCCTCCCCCAGCGCCCCTGCAGCCGCTGCTAAACACAGAGGGAAGCCGGGACGGAAACCACGTGTGACCAGGAGCCGTGTGTGCGTCTGTAGAGCTGCACTCTATTCTCTGTGTGTGTGGGGGGTGAAGTCTTTCTCTTGGGCTCGGCAGAGTGTCCAAACCACATCCTATCCTGGATTGCTCTTTTGGCATAGTGCGTTCAACCCTCGTCTGCTGGCTTGTGTCTCTGTCAGGCCATTGGTGTAGCTGTCCAGGTGCGTGGGCTGCTTCTTCTCGGGATTTGCTTGAAACAGGAAGGAGAACAATAAGGCTTGAGAACTGCCTGTGCTTCTCTGCTCACAAGTCTAATCGATCCAAGAATCTCATCAAGCGCAGGGATTCGGCTCCAGAAACGTGTCTGAGTGACCTGTTCCAGACGGCTCCCTGTGGATAAATGCCCCCCGTTCTCCACCCCGAGAGCGCCTGCCCCTCATATCCGTCCACCCCTTGGGTGCTGGTTTCAGTGGGGGCTTGCAATGTTGCATACTGTGGCTGTGTGTCAAATGCCTCGAATGTTAGTGCGCATGGTCTCTGTAGCAGACTGGAGTAGACAGAAAGATTCAAAACTCAAACCCTGACAAAGAGTAAAGAGGTGGCAAATACTGTGCGGTGCGGGGGGTCTCCAGTAGTTAATTAAAGAATATCAATTAAGTAATTGTTTGGAATGAAACCCAGCAGGGGACTGCATTAGCCCTTTAGGACCATGGCTGCTGATTCCTGGCCCAGGCTTTTGTTAGGCCAGCTGGACACCAGAAAGATGTGGAGCGCATATATTATTCCCATGCTTTGTAAATGCATAACGATATATGATATGTTTCTGTTAACCACCCTCTCCTCTTCTTCATCTCTGTCTCTCTCCAGGTCTTCAGTGAAATCTGGAACCCAGACAGCACCCCCCCCCCGTCTCGGACCGGACTGGCTGCAGACCTGTCACCAGATTTGGAGAGCCGGGTGTCCTGGGTGTAACCCCCAACTCCCCCAACTCCCTGTACCCCACCATCCCTCCTGCCCTGAAATCCCCCTGACCGTCTACAGCTGGACTCCCGCTATAATCCCACCACCACCCCCCCGCCCGGCCTTCCCACCCATCAGGGACAATCAGGGACCCTCTCCTCTCACCCTGCCCAAACCCTCTCTTCTCCCTCCTATGGGCTGGCCAGCTATCTCTAGACTGCTAAAACCTAAAACGACAACAACTTTGTATCATATCAAGTGCCCTGAAGATCACCTCGCCAAAAAACACCTCTCCAAATCTGAGACAGCTCTGCTTGGTCTTCCCCTGATGGAGGAGAGCCACACGAGTGGGTTGACAATCCAGATTTGTGAGTGGAGACGCATAGCTCACAGTTAGACATAGACATCTTGTGTAACCACAGCCACCAGTCTCACAACACCACGGGGACTGGACACAAACAGACAAGCCACGCCCCCTTTCGGTTGACGCCCTTACATCACCTCAGGAACAGGACACACCCCTTCAATATAACCCCATCCTTTGCACCACACAGCTCCTCCCACAGTAGCTCCTGTGCCTAAACCCCGCCCCCTTGGCCCCTTGCCCCAGCCCTGGCCCCATCCTCCGGTCCCTTGCCATGGCAGCCTCTGCGCGGGAGCACCTTATGTTCGTGCGCCGCCGCAGCCCCCACATGCGCTACACGCTGAGCCCCGAGAACCTGCAGAGCCTGGCGGCCCAGAACGCCGGCCCGCCCGAGACCATGGGCTTCCAGCGCGCCAACAGTGACACCGACCTGGTGACCTCGGACAGCCGCTCCTCGCTCACCGCCAGCACCTACGAGTTCACGCTGGGCCTGGCACAGAACCTGATCATCTCCTGGGACATCAAGGAGGAGGTGGACGCCACGGACTGGATCGGGCTGTACCACATCGGTGAGTGCTTAGGGGCGGGGCGAGAGGGGGCCCGGAGTTCACTGTGTCGGTCTAATGCTCAGAATCAGACGCACTGTAACACTCTGCCTCGGCCGGACGTCCGTGCTGCATTGCTGTGGGTAACTGTGTCCGGAGTCATAGCTGCTATTTGTTTTAAGTCAATATAATCAGTTATATAAGATCTTAAGAAAAAAATTACTAAACTAAGCAACTCGGAATAGTGAATAAAGGATTGAAGCCACAGGGAGACGGGCTCGTAGTAAAGCTCAGCCGTCCTGCTGTGTGTGTTTGCCAGCCTGCGGAGGAGAACTGCTGACTCAGCTGGGAGAGAGAGAGAGCGAGAAAGAGAAAGAGAGAGGGAGAGAGAAAGAGAGAGAGAGTGGTGCAGAGACGCTGTGTCTGTCATTGAGCAACCCAGCAGGCATCACCACTCCTCCCCGACACACACACTGCGCTGACACACTGCTGTGGCGCTGACCGCTCTCTCCACATCCCCCTTCCTTCTCTCACTCCGTCCGCCTTTTTTTTTTGGTCTCCTTACCATTCTCTTTCTCTCTTTCTTCGTTTTCCCCATCTCTCTCTATCCCTTCCTCTTCCTCTGTTCCACACACAGTCACACACCTCCAACCCATGACCTTAAAAGACCGCTGTAGTCTGACTGTCCCCCCTCTCTCTCTCTCACACACTATATGACATCAGTGTGGAGTAGAGCACCCCCTTGACATGTGGATTGTGACGAGAGGTCCACACAGACACAGACAGGTGTTCGAGGGAGAAGAGGAGGGCGGTCTGTCCCTGCAGACACCATCGTGGCCCCATCTCCGACACGCCCCCCACTGCCCGGGTACTGTCCCCCACACCTTATATCGATCTCTCTGTCTCAGTGCTGGAAGTCGAAATCTACCGAGATGTCTGAGAGCCGCCAGCACGGGCTCTCTGCCCGGCGCGATGGATTGTAAAGAACTAATGACTTTATTATCTGCACGAGGGCTGGATCCTCTAGGCGCCGTGCAGTTTGATATATAACTCCGAGTGTGCCATTAACTCGCCGCGCCCCCAGGCCCGCTGACCCGCTGTGTTTTTCTGCAGATGGGAGGCTGACTTATTAAGCCCTTATGGGTCACCAATTAAAGCTGCGTATTGAAAACAAGTAGGGTACAGCACATGCTTTATGAATGGAGAGCCGTATTTAAAAAACGGTGAAAAGTCAAACTGCCCCCGAGTGACGGTTCAATAGGGCTCTTCAATAAATGTGTGGGGCGGATGCTTTAGACTTTAGAGCATCTGCATCGATGATAGTGAATCTGGGAGAGAGCAGGGGACTGTTATTCGTTAGTTTCGATCCCAAAATTGCGTTGACCCTCATTTCCTGACAGGTGTGTGTGTGTACATGTGCATGTGTGTGTTCGCATTTAGGAGCTGCTTGGGGTTTCAAATGCTGACGGTGCGCGTTGACTGAGGCGTGCAGTGGGAGAGAGAGAGAGAGAGAGAGAGAGAGTGTGTGTGCAAGGGACAGGGAGAAGAAGGTGGGGAAGGGAATTGTATATTTTTTTAACTGTTTGCACATTCACTCAGATGATGGTGACTGTTGTGATCTGCACAAAGCCCAGAAGCACACCTGGGCGACCGCTGGACTAGTTCACCGGTCCGGCAGCTGAAAAGCTCCAGCAAATGCAATGTGATTAACACAGACACTTGTGGGACAGAGCTTTAGCACAGTGCAGATGAGTGGTTCTAGCCACTTAACCACGTTTCTCACGTTCTTTCACCGCCCTTTTACTCCGCTTCCTCGCCGAGGCTTTCCCGTGGGTTTCCTGGCTCTCTGGGATGCTTTCTGGAAATGGCTGGATGAGATCAGTAGCTTTATCAGTTTTGTTTCCTAACCTCCCGATGCTCTGTCGTTTCTCTTTTCGGTCCCTAATGAGTAATGGACCCTCACCGCTCTCTCACTGCGCGGCGTCTCACTGCAGCAAACTTTTATGAGGGTAACTCTGCAGAGGGAGGTGAGGAAGGAGCAGAGAAGAGTTCCCACCTGTGTGTGTGTGTGTGTGTGTGTGTGTGTGTGTGTGCGCACGCACGCGCGTGTGCGTGTGCATGTGTGTGAGTCAGCATGAAGTCAGCAGACAGTAAACCCTGGGGGACGAGGATAGAAAACAATGCTGATCTCAATTACTCAGTTCCTTTTGTTATTTTTCATCAGAAACTAATGCAGCATTGAGTCATGGGATGTTCTTCTGTGGCCCTGTGTGTTTCATTTTTGTTCTGCTGTGCATTGCAGCTGTGTGTATGTTGTTTGTGCAGACTAGTGTGTGTGTCTGTTTTACCAGCCCCAGTTCAAGTACCGGATGGCCACAGCAAAAACAACAACAGTAACATTAATGACATTTAATAACAACAACACAGTCTATTAATATCTTCATCAGAAAGATTTATCATTATGATTTTGAGTCGGATTTATTCGAGCGGTTGTGCACGATTGTTTGCCAAGTTCCTTCCATCCAACAAGAATGGGTTGTGGGAGGGCGGTGGGGTTGGCCAAGGAGACTGTGTGTGTGTGTGTGTTGGGGGTGTTGTGGCAGTGTACTAAGGAAGAAGTTTACAAACATCCTGCCTGGGGAGGAGAAGACAGGAAGTACCATTCACTGTTTGAAGTCTTGGAGAGGGAGTGACAGAATGCACTGAACGAGAGAGAGGAAAACCAGTGAGGAAAAAGCAGAGAGAGAGAGAGAGACAGGGAGAAGGGGACAGTTCAAGGCACCCTGCAGAATTGGAGAGGGGGAGAGGGAGACGGGACCGGAGAGGGAGAGGGAAAGGGAGAGGGAGAGGGGGAGTTGGGCATCAGCAAAGAGGAACACTGATGCTGTCACAGTCGTTCCAGCCCAGACTGGATTTCCTGTTGCACTGTGTGGATGGAGGCTCCCAGGGGCCGAGTGTCAGCGTGACGCCAGCGGCCGTGGTGTGTGTGTGTGTGTGTGTGTGTGTGTGTGTGTGTTATTAAAGTCTGAGAGAACCAGCCCCGGCCAGGGTACAGTGGTCACATAGCAGAGCCTTGTAAACATTATTTTGAATTGCATTGTGCTCAGATATTTTTGCACAGAGAGAGAGAGAAAAAAACAACAGGTTTGTACGTCGGCTCTCTTGGCTGAGGAAGTGAGCGCACAATTGGCAGGGCAAGCATTGCTTCATGGCAGTTGTGAAGACCAGCTTAATTTAACGTGAGTATTTTCATCCACTGCCTACCTACGCATCTATCTGTCTGTGTTAATTTATATTCCTCTCTCTGTTTGTCCTCCCCCGCCACGCCTCTAGATGAGACCTGCCCCACCAACGTGTGGGACTCCAAGAACCGCGGGGTGAACGGCACGCAGAAGGGGCAGATCGTCTGGCGCCTGGAGCCCGGGCCCTACTTCATGGAGCGTGAGTCCTTGGGAGACAGGGAGATGATTATTATTACTGTCTCACATGGTGTACCTGCTCTGGAATGACTCCTGCAGTGCCAATAAAAACCGAGTTGCATCGAGAACAATATGGAGAGCGGGGCGAGAACGAGAGGGAGGTGAAGGAGTGGAATGGGTGTGGGGGGATTGAGGGAGTGCAGCGAGAAAAGAACATAGGTTAGGAGTAAACGAGTGCAGAGAGAATTAACCTTTTGAAGGGTTCCCATGAGCTGGACTCTGCAACACATGAGAGAGAGAGATGGAAAGAGAGAGATGAGAGAGAGGTAGACGAACAGAATCCACACCCGTAGGCTGCAGGGAGAAGAGATACGAAGGAGCAGTGAAGAGAGAGAGAGAAAGAGGGGGGGAATTAAATTGTTTGGGTCAAGAGCTTATCTCAGCCGCTTCAGGCCGTTACACTTCTGGCGGCAGAGTCTGCTCGCCGTGAGTCAACTGGGCTAGACAGGCGCCTGGCGATGCAGATATACGCAGTCGCCCATCGGTGCAGTGGGTGACTGTTTGGTACCCACCGCACCCGCCCTGCCCTTCCTGAGCAGCTCGGTCACCCTGCCCTCTCTCTCCACAGCTGAGACGAAGATCTGCTTCAAGTACTATCACGGTGTGAGCGGCGCCCTGAGGGCCACCACCCCCTGCATCACGGTCAAGAACCCCGGCGTGCTGGTGAGTGCTTTCTACACCCCCCCCCCACAAGAACCACGCCCATGTGTTTGTGCCTGCTCTGTTTTATGCTCGGTGTTGTGTCTGATCACATTCTCTTGATGCCTGGTTTCCTGCTGCCTGGGACTACCTTGAGTTGCTTTTAAAAAACACAACAAAGCAAGTCGCTCAGTTGCTAAGAGGTGTCGACAGCTTTAGTCCGAGGATGAGAATTACACACTGTCGATCTGAAGCCTCGGATTTACGCTCGACGCTGTTTGAACCTGATTTTGACAAACACACCGCGATGTGATGGGCTGAAGTGATACATTGGTTTGCCTACTCGTCTGGGCACGCGGAGGTGTGCCTGAGACCCTGGTTGGGACCCTATCTAGTTCTGAGCACACGTGCTGCACTCTGATGATGCTGTCCCGACGCAGCGCTGTTTTCAGAGAATTGTGTTGCTGGGGCGGTGGGGGGGCATGTCTCCGGTGAGCGAGGCAGGAGGGAGAGAGAGAGACACTCGTCTGTGTGGCACCATATGGTGTGGAGACCAGAGAGACGAGGATCTCTGAACCAGGAAATTAAACACTGGCAGATTACTGCAGGTCTGACACACAGCAAGCTTCGCAAGGGGGGAGAGAGAGAGAGAGAGAGAGAGTGGAGAGAGAGAGGTCCTGAGGTTATATTGCAGTAACTCAGTCCTGAAGGACACAGAGGCTGTAAATATCGAGAGAGAGAGAGAGAGAGAGAACAAGAGGGAGAGAGAGAAAGGCTGCTCTTACAGTATCGCCTGCAGTGTCAGTGTGAATGAAATAATTGATTTGTTCAATTAAAGGTGCAATTAAATAACTTAAAGATCGCTGGGAACAAAATCCAAAGGACACTGGTAACCCGATGACTGTGTTTGAAGAATAGCGACCCATCTACCCGTCTGTCCGTCTGTTTACCGTGTAGTTGTGGGGGGGTAGCAGTGTCTGTTAGAGCCCGACCCGTCCGAATCGCTGTCCGATCGGCACCAGCCTGCAGACACCCCCGCTTGGTGCAGGGGGCCAGTCCCCCCCGGCGTTGTGCGGCAGAGAAGGCGGCTTCAGATCCCTTCGCCCAGCGTGAGCCCAGCAAATCATCCTGACCCAGCTAGCGAGTGACAATCCCATAAATCACGTGACCTCGTTTTGTCTCCCAGGCGTGGGCGGCGGCCTGGTAGTGTGATCTGAGAGGAGGCGAGAGCTCGGAGTCGGGGTAATGGACAGTCATGTTCTCCTGCCCACTCCGCCATGCTGGGTGCCATGCTGGGCGGCTAGGGGGGCTTCTTGGCCAATCAGCTTTTGATTTAACGTGGCAGTTTGTTCCTCACACCTCTCTCTTCCTCCCTCTCTCTGCCGATCCTGCTCTTTTTCTGCTGATCTCTCCTTCTTCCTCTCTCTGTCTATCCCTTTCCTTCTGTCTCTTGCCTCCCTTTGTGTACCACCACTCCCTCTCTCCCTTTCTCTCTCTTTCTCCCTAACTGTCTTGTTTCATCTCTCTCTCTCTCTCTGACCTGCTCCATTTTACCCTCTCTCTGTGTCTTTCTCTTTCTCTCTCTCTCTCTCTCTCTCTCTCTCTCTCTCTCCGGAGATGCCTCCCCCTGCTGCAGTGACAGTGCATTAGCTATCAGTGCTTCGTTACACTAATACCAGCTGGCACAAATTAATTTGATATGAAAAATCTAAAATTAATCCCCAGATCAGAATCATTGGCAGCCTGCCTGGGGGGGACGACGACTCTCTCAATGCAGTTCAATTGAGAGGGGATTTATTAGACCCGGCAATCAGGGAGCACTTGTCACTCGTCACAATACGGGACACGTGACCAGAGCCACATATTATCAGATTAGAGAGACTGTAGGCCTTTGTATACCAGGGACGGAGACCAGGGTTGGAACGGGCCTGGGCTGTTGTTTCTTGCTCTACTATAGTATACTGCACTGCGCTGTCCTGTTTGATACTGTGCTGTACTTTACCACACTTCACTACACTGTACTGCACTGCTCTGTATCTGTACTTCGCACTGGTATTCATATTTGGTGCTGTAGAAACACGCTGTGTCAGTAGTTTGGACTGAGGGGTCGTTACGTGTCGCTGCCTGTGTTTAAGACTCGGTTTAAAGACGTTTGCCCAAACATTAGGCACTAATCTTTGAGCTCTCTGTGTTGGCAGGCATTGTGTATTGTTGGTACAAGTTTGGTTTTTTTAACAGAAAACATAAAACAAATAAATTATGAATGATGGGGGTTGCAAAAAAACAAAAAAGGCCAGCAATATATCACCAATCATAAAATATTAAACCTGACATGCAACTACCCAAATTCACTCTATATTGCACTGTGGTGTCTGTGCTGACACAGTCTTACTCTCTCTCTCTCTCTCTCTCTCAGGTGGGGGCGGAGGGGCTGGCGGAGGGGGAGTCTGTAGCCGAACACTGTCGCAAACTGGTCAGCTTCACTCTGTCAGGTAACCGAGATTTTATTAACTGGAGAGAGAATGAAAATGTTTGTTGTCAGCTCTGTTTCCCGCATGGGGGGTTTTACACGAGGTAAACAAGGGCTGAAAGTGTGTGTGTGTGTGTGTGTTTCGGCTCGTAGGTGCGTGTCGGTGTGTGCGTGTATGTGTGTGAAAGTGTGTGTACTGTTATTCCTGTCTGTCTGCTCTCTCACTCTCTCTCTCTCACACACACACACACACTATACCATTCTCTCCCTTCCTCTCTCTCTCGCTCTCTCTCCCTGCCTTTCTCTATTCATCTTCCCTCGCTCTCTCTCTCTCCCAGGGCCGCAGTGTCTGTGCCAGTAGGGATATAACCGTCCGCATGCACCCACTCTGTCCAGAGACCCTAACACAGAGGTAGCAGGGCTGTGTGGTTTGCGTTTAAGACCACGTTGTGGAGAGGACGCAGAGTTAGGGTCACACGGACTTATAATATCTGTTTCCAGCAGATGTAACTTGTAATCGCTGACCAAGCTGGTCTAATCTCCCTCTCAGTGTCGTGATTTCGCCCTCCATCCCTGGCTTCTGACGAGCACAGTGGCCTCCCTGTGGCAGATTCGTGCCACTGCAGCCGAAGTCATAGTTGTTACATCTTTCGATCAGTGACTTGGTGGACCGGGCTGCGTTCAATGAGCAGTCTGTTATTTCTGTTATGGGGAATTGCTGTGGACACTGGCTCTTATTGAAGGGTGTTTTGTGGAGGCGAGTGCTTTCAAGCTGATTTTAAAGATGACCACATGTTTATCTTGCATGTATTTAGCTTGGCGTCGTTGTATTCAAGCCGAGAGTCCAACCGGGATGTGGAGAGCACTGCTTGACCCTGGAATGACTCGGACATATTGGCGTGTGTGTGTGTGTGTGTTTGTGTCAGGAGTGAGTCGGTGTGACGCTCCGTCCGTGTGTTTGTGCATGTGTGCAGTCTGCTGGGCGTGATCGGTGAGTCCGCCCTCTCTCTCCCCGTGCAGATATCCGTTCCCTGGGGTTAAAGAAGGGCATGTTCTTCAATCCCGACCCCTATTTGAAGATGTCCATCCAGCCCGGCAAAAAGAGCACCTTCCTCACTTTCGCCCACCACGGTCAGGAGAGGAGGTCCACCATCGTCGCCAACACCACCAACCCTGTCTGGCACGGAGAGGTACACCCCGACACTGACATCCCCGCACTGACACACTGACACATTCGCACACTGGCACTGTGGCACGGACACCCGGGCCCTGACACTTCCGCACAGACACGCACACGTCGACGAACGCTGCTATACAATCATACACCCTCGCCCTCTCTCCCCAGAAGTATACCTTTGTGGCTCTGGTGACAGATGTGCTGGAGATTGAGGTGAAGGACAAGTTCGCCAAGAGCCGCCCCATCATCAAGCGCTTCCTGGGAAAGCTGGTGATCCCGGTGCAGAGACTCCTGGAGCGCCACGCCGCGGGGTGAGTGAGCCCAGGGCTGATCTTTTGCTTCAACAGTCGCCCTGTTCTGGGTAGCGTTGGTCTCCCCCCTCCGCCCCGGTGCCAGTCTGTGTATTAAAGCCAGTGTCGGTGTGACTGTATGTGTGCCAGTCTGTGAGCCAGGCATGTGAGTACCAGTCTGTGTGCCAGTGAGTGATCGGTGTGCCTCTGTGCCACAGGGACCAGCCCATCAGCTACACGCTGTGCCGCCGGCTGCCCACAGACCACGTGAGCGGGCAGCTGCAGTTCCGTGTGGAGGTGGCGTCTGCGGGGCACGAAGGTGAGCAATGGAGAGAGACCCCTCTGTCAGCGCCGTACTGCATGCGGAGAGAAGCGGCTCTACTGGCACTGCAGCTCTAGTCGTTGCATGTCTTAAGAGGTTCTAGATAAGCAAAGTCGCAAGTTCTAGATCTTTTGTGCTTCAATACCTAATGGTTCTACAGAGGAGCTTTTGGACTTGGCATTATATGATTTCTAATGCTCTCCCTCTTCCTGGTCCCTCCCTGTTTTCTCCTCCCTCACCCTCCCTCCCTCTTCCTCTCCTGCCCCAGACGCCTCTCCAGATGCCATGGGTTCTCTCTTGGGGGCCTCTGCGGTGAATGGGGATCCCGGGAGCCCCTCTGATGATGAGGACATGCCTGGGGGCCCTCACCCTCCTCCCGGGACTGCCAGGGGCCCCTCCCCCACAGGCTCGGAGGGCTCCCTGCCCGGCGAGGCCCTGCGCAATGGGGAGGTGCGGGTGGTGGAGGAGGAGGAGCCCCTGGGGGTGGAGGGGGCCGAAGGTGGTGCGGAGGGCAGCTCGCCGTCCCGCTGTATCCACACACTGCGCCAGGAGTCTCTGAACGACTACCTGGACGCCATTGAGGCCCCCAAGGCCCCCGGGGAGCGGCCCCTGGGCGCCGCCTCGCCAAAACTGCGCAGCAGCTTCCCCACGGACACACGGCTCAGCGCCATGCTGCACATCGACTCGGACGAGGACGAGGAGGGTGGGCTGCTGCCCGAGGCGGGGGCAGAGTCCGAGGGGGGTCTGATGCTGCTGCTCAACGGGGGGCTGGAGGGGATGCCCCCCAGGACCGCAGAGGTGGGGGAGATGGAGGCGCCGCTGCAGCAGCCGGCTGAGGACACCGAGGGGGGGACCACGGCTTCTGCCCTGCCGGCCAGCGAAGGGGAGCCGCCCCCCAACAGCCCCCCAGAACCCGAGGGACAGGAGGGGCCGGAGGAGCCGGAGCCGGGGGGGTCCAGCCAGGAGCAGGAGAGCGAGGTGACGGAGGGCGGCCCCAGCTCGGGCACGGGGACCACGCGCCAGTCCTCCACCGGCTGCTCCTCCTTCGACAGCACGCGCTACCCGGCCTCATCCTCGCAGGTCAGCGACCGCGCCCCCGGGGGACTTTATGAACGTGAGTCGTGCCAAAGATGTATAGTGACTCTAATGTCATTCTCAGGAGGAGGAGGAAGGGCCGGCGGCCTCCACCGAGTCGGGCGGCGCCCCCTCCTCTGAGGTCACGCCCACCACCAGTGACGTTGCCGACGAGGGCGGAGGGGCGTCTCAGGCCACCGGGGGAGGGGAGGAGCTTCAGGGAGCCACGGCAGCCAATGTGGACGAGGAGGAGGAGGAGATCTGGCAGAGGAGGCGGAGTCTACAGGCGGCCGGTGGGGAGTCGCAGGAAGAGGAAGTGAGGTCGGCCGGCGCTAGTGGCTCGATGGACTCGGGCCAGAGCGCCACTGAGACGGATGGAGACACAGGTGAGGGCTTTTAGAACCAGGCTGCCTTAAAATATGAAGGGATTCTGGTGCGTTGTCCACATGGGGAGAGAAATATACCTGGACCTTTCTGTCAAGTCGATCATCCAATCACCAAATCAATACATTTTCACAGTTATCACCAATTGTTTTGTCGCAATCCAACTATATGAAAAGCTCAGAACGTCTCTCTCCCTCTCTCTGTCTCTCTGTCCATGTCTCTCCCTCTCTGTCCGTCTCTTTCCCCCTCTCTCCCCCTCTCTCTGTCTCTCTGTCTGTGTTTCTCCCTCTCTCTTCCTCTCTCTCCATGTCCGTGTCTCTCAGGCTCGCAGGTGAACGGACACCAGCCGATGCGATCGCTGCCCTCTGTGCGTCATGAAATGAGCCGCTACCAGAGAGTGGACGAGCCTCTGCCGCCCAGTGAGTCCCAGACTGTGGGGGTTGGGGAGGGCAGGGGTAGGAGCGAGAGCAGAGGAGGTTGGGTGGCAGGAGGGGTAGTTAATCGGGAGGAGGGCGGGGTAGGAGCTCTGTATGCCCAGTAGGGGCTGTGGTGCCGTGATGCTGTTGCTGAACCCTGTGTGTGTGTGTGTGTGTGTGTGTGTGTGTGTGTGTGTTGTGTGACAGACTGGGAGGCGCGCATCGACAGTCATGGGCGGATCTTCTATGTGGACCACGTGAACCGGACCACCACCTGGCAGCGGCCCACCGCCCCCCCAGCCCCACAAGTCCTGCAGAGGTCCAACTCCATTCAGCAGATGGAGCAGCTGAACCGCAGGTCAGTCCGGACACGCAGACAGACACACAGACAGACACACTCACTAGTCTACCTGCCTGTCTTTCTGACGGATTTCTCTCTCTCTCTTTTTCTCTGTCTTCTCCCACTCCCCCTGTCTCTCCTGCGCAGGTATCAGAGTATCCGGCGGACGATGACGAATGAGCGTGCGGAGGACCAGGCCCCCGAAATGCCCCCCGAGGACAGCGACCTCATGCACCACACCATCCCAGGTACAGACACCCCGTCCCAGACATAGACACCCCTCCGAGCGGTGTCCCAGGTCCAGTCACCCTGTCCTAAATACAGATCCCCCGTCCATAGGAAACACACGCCATTTATCAAAATCTTACTGCAGCCTTGTGATTTGTCCCTGTGCACATTAGTGTGAGTTCTTTTAATGCGCCAGTTGCTTTCTAACTCTTGAATCGCGCAGTCCCTCTCGGCGGTATGCTGCTGCCTGTTGTTGTGGCGTGTCCTTGCGTGTGTCCTATTGGGGCAGAAGCTGTTAATGCTGTCGTCATTGTCCCTGTGTCATGGTTTCCGTGCCGCGCAGAGTACCGGCGAGATGGCGCGACGCCCCCCTCCAGCTCGCGCTCCCGGCTCAGCCTCCTGCTCCAGTCGCCCAGCGCCAAGTTCCTGACCAGCCCTGACTTCTTCACCGTGCTGCATTCCAACCCTGTGAGCACCCCGCCCGGCGCCCGCACACACCCCGACGCACATGCCACCAACATGTCACAGGCTTGACAAGACATACTGCATCCCTACGAACCAGGCCTCTGTATGTGATGCGCATGTCAAAATGAGTTACTAAGGAAATTATTATTATTAATAGTAGTACGTTATTTAGCTGATGTCTTTATCTGAGGTGACTTTAAATCACTAACAAACTTTGTTCTGCATAAACATACTAACACAAGGGCTCAAAATTACCAAAATGCTAGTACATACATTGATATAGTGATACACACACACACACACACACACACACACACACACAGATTCACGCACTGCTACACACACAACAGTGCTGATGTGAGCCTCGTGCGGCTGCTTACTGCCCAGCATGCATCTCGGGGGGCGTGTGGATCTGCGCAGTACGGTGTGTATTGGGAAGTGTGCCCTCTGTGGGCCGATGAGTTTTGCTGCTGTTGCCGCGTGACACTGACGGTGCCGTGTGCCTTTTCTCCGTGCAGAGTGCCTACCGCCTGTTCACGAGCAACTCGTGTCTGAAGCACATGATCAGCAAGGTGCGTCGGGACGCCCACCACTTCGAGCGCTACCAGCACAACCGCGACCTTGTCACCTTCCTCAACATGTTCGCCAACAAGCAGCTGGAGCTGCCGCGTGGCTGGGAGATGAAGCACGACCACACGGGCAAGGTCAGCACGGGCGCCCCTCCCACGACGCCGTGTGCGTGGACCGGACCGACCCCCGAGAGAACACGCCTTTGCACACGTGTGGGCTGTGTGAAAACACAAGGACTCTGCTGTTTGCTTCTCTCTCCCTCTCTCTATCTCTCTCTCTCTCTCTCGCACACACACTGCCCCATCCTCTTGCCGCTCTGACGTGAGTTAAGTGGACGTACACTGACCCTCTGTCCCTGTGTGTCTCTGTGTCTCTCCAGCCGTTCTTTGTTGATCACAACTGCCGCAGCACGACCTTCATTGACCCCCGGCTGCCCCTGCAGAGCGCGCGGCCCAGCAGCCTGTTGGCACATCGCCAGCACCTGACCCGCCAGCGCAGCCACAGCGCCGGGGAGGTGAGCACCCGCCGCCTGGTGAGCACCTGGCCCCCCCGCCTCGCCCCACACCGCGCTGACACACACGCCTGCGCTGCCCCCCACTGACACACACCTGCATTACACTATACACCACTGAGACACACTATTGCGCTGAGACACACAAGACTGCACCGAGACCTAACACTGGACTGTCATGAACTCAGCACTGCATTGTGGGACAGAATGCACTACTGCTAAACAGGGGACATGTATCGAGCCCCTCCCGGAGTTACAGTATTTGCTAGTCTGCTCTTTATTGAAAACCCTGACTGCGACCAGACAATCTCAGAGGAGGCTGACAGACGAGGGCAGGGAGGTGCAGGTGTCACCCGTGCTGTTTCGATTCTGTGTTTCAGGTGGGCGATGACTCTCGGCACGCCGGTCCCCCTGTCCTCCCGCGCCCCTCCAGCACTTTCAACACGGTCAGCCGCAACCAGTACCAGGACCTGGTGCCTGTTGGTGGGTATCTCTCGTAAACACCGGCGCACTGCCTGAGCCCGGCAACACACTGCTGTACTGTACTGTACTATACACTGCTGTAGCCACCCTGGACCCCACGGGACCCCCGACAGCACACCCAGTACCCTGTTATACTCTACAAGAGCTTCTTAAAAAAAGATCACGGTGTTAGGGGCTGAGAGGGCAGAAGGGAAATGGCAGCGGTGAGGGAGGGCTCTTCCCGAGTCACATGACTGAGGCCTGTATCTGTTTCCTTGGCAGCGTACAATGACAAGATTGTGGCATTTCTTCGGCAACCCAACATCTTCGAGATCCTACAGGAGAGGCAGCCGGAGCTGATCAGAAACCACCCACTCAGGTCAGACACAGCCCTCCCCACTCCTGTCCCTCTCTCTGCTTCCCATCCCTCCATCGCTAGCCCTCCCTCTCCACCGATCTCTCTGTCCGGCCACATTTCTGCATCCGCGTGCGCGCCGGTGTTTCTCCCCAGTGAGATGGGGTCCTGTGCGCTTGCATGGGCCCTTCTGTAACGTGTGGTTCATCAGCATCGCAGGGGTGACGCTGTGTGTGTCTGTGCAGGGAGAAGGTGCAGTTCATCCGCAGCGAGGGCGCTCCCGGCCTGGTGAGGCTGTCCAGTGACGCTGACCTCGTCATGCTACTCAGGTCAGTCCGAGGGTTAAAAAGGGGTCATGGGGTCAAGGGGAGGTCATTCTGGTGTCCCAGGGTTGGGGTGGAGAGCCACTGAGAGCTGCAGGGATGAGAGATCACAAAAAGGTCATTGATGGGTGACTTGGGGGTCATTGGGGGTCAGGACAGAACTTAACGAATGACGAAATTCCATAGCTTTGAAATGACGCCCCTCCCCATCATCTGTCTCTCTCACCGCAGCCTGTTTGAAGAGGAAGTGATGTCGTACGTGCCGCCCCACGCCTTGCTGCACCCCAGCTACTGTCAGTCCCCGCGCGGCTCGCCTGTCTCGTCGCCACAGAACTCTCCAGGTGCGCCTCCCCAATCTCACTCCCCCTGCTGGCCTGGAGGACGCACTACACAGAGGCAGAGCAGCTGTACTGACTTTCATCTGTTTTTATCATTCTCTTGAGATATCGCTCCTTTACGCCATTTTAGTTTTCAATTTCTGACGCCATCCTCTGTCTCTTTCGTGCCTCCTCTCAGTGCCACGATGCTCTGCTCTCCCTCCCTCCTTCTCTCTTCTGTTGGCCTCCCTTCATAAATCACTCCCTTCTTTTTCTTTAACTTTTCTTTTGGTATCCCTCCAGTATCTCCCTCTCTTCTGGCGGACTGTTTGTGCTCTTTCTCACCCTCCTTTTTTCACTCTTCTTTTGTCTCTGAAATGTTTTCTGTATATCCCTTCCCTCTCTCAGCAATCTATTCCTCAGATTTCTTCTCTCCCTCTCTCTGTCTCTCCTTCTCAGCAGCTAATTTGATCTCAGTGTAACAGTAGTGCAATGGCTGGGTAAATACTCCCCGTCTCTCACTCTGCCTCTCTCTCTCAGACTCAATTATAGGAGAGCCTTCCGTTGGTCAGCCGAGACGAATACGTCCACGGAAAGAAATTAACTTGGCACAAATGACATCTTGTCTCTCCTTTCTCTCTCTCTCCTTCTCTCCGTTTTCTCTCTTTCACTGCCTTCTCTTTCTTCCCCGACTTAACGCCTTAGAAGCACATTTTAGGAGCCTTGTCTTCTTTTTGGAGGTTTAGTGTTTAAGTGTTTATTTGTGACCCTTCTGGTCATTGCTTGCGTTAGGGTGAGACATAACGGCCGGTATTTTTTGCAAAAGAACATGCAGATCCCCCAACAGCCGAATTTGAATCTGATGTGGTTGTTTCAGTTGCTGAGAAAGTTGACTAACGATTGAGCCGTTTCTACACAGTGTGGTGTGTTAATGGTGTCGTGTGCACAGTAGAAGATCATGTAATTTGTAGCTTTGCTGTGCTTTACAGGATATTAACTATTTTATCCTTTTTTCTGTTCTTTTATTTTAAGTGACCATAAAAATCTCTTAAATCTCTGTCCACCTCTCTCTCTCTCTCTCTCTCTCTGTCCCCAGGTACCCAGAGAGCGAACGCCCGGGCCCCTGCGCCCTACAAGAGAGACTTCGAAGCCAAACTGCGCAACTTTTACCGCAAACTGGAGACCAAGGGTTACGGGCAGGGTCCAGGCAAGCTTAAGTGAGTGTGCTGGGGGGGTCAGTGCAGTGTGGGAGGCAGACTGACAAAACGGCAGCATCAATCACAATGTCAAAAACAAGAGCAACTACAAAAATGACGACAACGACAACAACAACACCACCACCACCACCACCCCATGCCAACTTATATAGCGCCTTTCATAATGACTCAACACTCCAGGCCTCTTCCTCTCACACGCCGAAGGGCACAAGACAGACAGGGGAGACATTTTAAATTGTCACTCACATTTTTAAACCTTAAACACATGTACTAGGACTTTGGGCGGACCTGTTTCTGACCCATTCCCCATCCTTATTCCTCGCTCTTCTGTCTCTCTCACGGCCTGTTCCTCTCTTTCTCCTTCTCCCTTACTCTTCTTTCTCTCCTTCCCTGTTCTTTCCCTCCTGCAGGCTGATTATCCGCAGGGATCACCTCCTGGAGGACGCCTTCAACCAGATAATGGGCTACTCCCGCAAAGACCTGCAGAGGAACAAGCTCTACGTCACCTTCGTGGGAGAGGAGGGGTGAGATTTTCTGGTCCCGTGACACTCGCCCACTCACACTGAGACACCTGTATTATTATTAGTAGTAGTATTAGTATATTTCTTAGCAGATACTTTTGATGCACAGTAGCACCCGGGTACAGAGTGATGCACACCGTTACACCTGTGTGATACACAGTGACACACCTGTTGGCACTGATACGCACCCGATGCAAACTGATACACTGACATACCCGGCTACCTGTGCTCTCTTATACAATGACACGACAGCCCTCACTCACTGCCACATGGAAACACCGTGCCACACTTACTGACACCCACACATGCCACGTCCACCGACACACACGTGCTGACTGTCACTCTGATACGAATTCTGACATCTGACCTCTGACCCCTGTCTGTGTGTTTTCCCAGGCTGGACTACAGCGGCCCTTCACGGGAGTTCTTCTTCTTGGTCTCTCGGGAGCTGTTCAACCCCTACTACGGCCTGTTTGAGTACTCCGCCAACGACACCTACACTGTGCAGATCAGCCCCATGTCCGCCTTTGTCGACAACCACCACGAGTGGTCAGTCTGCAGCCGCAGTGTGTGTTTGACTGTGTGTGTCGCAGTGAGGGGGGGTTGTCATTGATCTGTGGAGGGTTAGGGTGGAGCGTGTGGGTGTTTCATTGCTGTGTGGCATTGTCTCCGTTTCTCAGTGCTTTAGTGTGTTAGTGTTTCAGTGTGTCAGCGTCCAAGTGTGTCCGTGTCTCGAGGTGTCAGCCTGTCTGTCTTCTCAGGTTCCGGTTCAGTGGGCGGATCCTGGGCCTGGCGCTGATTCACCAGTACCTCCTGGACGCTTTCTTCACCCGACCCTTCTACAAGGGGCTGCTCAGGATGTGAGTACCGCCCCCTACAGACCCCTCCTGTCACAGCATCCCACACCGGGGTCCACACCCAGAGAGGCCCCTCTCGCTGTGACTCTGAAATCCCTTTTCCAGACATAGGCACTCTGACCCCAACTACTAATAAAGTAAACTAAAAGAAATAATAACTAAAATATTAGCTTTGCTGATATGGAAAGTGCAGTGTTGTCACTGTTGAAGAATTGAATGGTAATGAAAGTGCACTGAGTCTCTCCTCCTGTGCTATCCACAACCTTCCCCCCTCATCCCTCAGCCCCTGTGACCTAAGTGACCTGGAGTACCTGGACGAGGAGTTCCACCAGAGCCTGCAGTGGATGAAGGACAATGACATCAACGACATGTTGGACTTGACCTTCACTGTCAACGAGGAGGTCTTCGGGCAGGTCAGTCTGGTCTCATTGTGAGATGATTGCAACCCTAATCATGAAATCGCAACCCTGTTCGGGTCAAAATGGCCAAATGGAAGGCAAACAGACTGTCCTTTGTCAGTAAAACTGCCAGAACCATTTCTGATGGTGAACCAGTGTTGAAACAATTAAACTAGAAACAAAGATAGCCCCGCGCAGGTGTGAGGTGTGCTACATGATTGATGTTCAATTTTTCATGTCACGAGGAGATCCCGGAGCTGAGAGGTCCTGGAGTGCTGACAGTCTCAAATTGATAGTCGAACTCTGCTACGAATTAAGCCATGCCTCTTACCCTCTGTGTCATTAGGTATATCCAATCAAACAAGTCAATTAACTCGACTGAAATGAGCCAAGCAGCAGAATTGTGTGCTGTCTTCGTGTGCAGAATTGTGTGCTGACCGCAGGATTAAGACCCAGACCGACCCCCACGAACAGTACATTACAGACTTTACATTACAGACACTGCCTGGCTTTAGTTCATCATAGGATTCCACTTTCTAATAACCCTAAAATAAAAACATGTGTGTCTGTGTGTCTGCTTTCTCTGTCCAGATCACGGAGCGCGAGCTGAAGCCCGGCGGCGCCAGCATCCCTGTGTCTGAGAAGAACAAGAAGGAGTACATCGAGCGCATGGTGAAGTGGCGCATCGAGAGGGGCGTGGTGCAGCAGACTGAGAGCCTGGTGCGCGGCTTCTACGAGGTACTGCAGCCATACCGCCTCCCGTACACGTTTCAATCCCACCAGGACTGTAATGACTTAGCTGCCAGTGCTGGCGAAGACATTAGCTGGACCAGAAACTTGCAGGGGGAGGGAATGAACGAGACGAGTCCCCCTCCCCGCTGCTATGTCGACTGCTCAGGTGAAGCATCAACGCACGGTGCTTACGATGCTATAATTGCAGTGACAGCGGTGCTCTAATAATGATGACAGGGATGTTTCTGCAGTGATGGAGATGACAGTGAGGATGTTCTCGATTGTAAGATGACCATCCTGTCAGTAACTGCACTGAGATTCTGCAGCGATGAGTTATGTTACCGTAACAGGGGTGCGGCTGTCAATGCTATTACGCACTGCTGATGCGAAATGTCCATGTCGGGATTGTCTCTGATCGTGGTGAAACAGCTGAGATGAATGATGCTCCTGATGCCCCCAAGAGGTAATAAGAATGGTTGTCGTTTTAGTTAAGTTTACAGAGAAGATGTTTGAAATAGTGGCCCAACAGAGATGATGGTGTCAGTACATTGGTAACAGTAGTTTGGGTGGTAATACTGAGGCTGGTCAGGTGAGGCTGGGATGCCAATGTGGGTAGTGTTGGTTCTGAAGCTGCTCTTTTTGCTGTGGTAATGCAGGTGGTGGACGCCCGGCTGGTGTCTGTGTTTGACGCCCGGGAGCTGGAGCTGGTGATCGCCGGCACGGCCGAGATAGACCTGAGCGACTGGAGGAACAACACTGAGTACAGAGGAGGTATGCCGGGAGAGGGAGAGGGAGAGAGGGATGAATATGGAGAGACGGGGGAGTGACAGAGAGAGGGGACAGCTCGGAGGGAGAGAGTGATGGAGACGGGGAGGTACGGAGAGGAGAGGGAGTGAGATGGGTCTCCCATCACCTGACCGGTGGTGTAACTTGGTCTTGCTGGAAAAGCTTTTCTGTTTTTTGTTTTGAATTTGAAATTAAATCTGAGAGAGGGCGATACAGATAACTGAGTGACCTGAAACAGGGAGTAGATGAGACAGAGAAAATGTCAAAGAGAGAGGGCATAGGGTAAAGACCAGAGCTTGAGTTAGAGGGAGAGAGAGAGAGAGAGATGGCAGTGTGGTACCGTGCTCTGAGCTTATACCATTCAGATAGATTATGGATATTAACGAAGGTCGATAGTCTGGTAGACCTTACTCTCACTGGCATCTCCCTCCACGGTGCAGGTTATCACGACAACCACATAGTGATCCGGTGGTTCTGGGCGGCGGTGGAGAGGTTCAACAACGAGCAGCGGCTGCGGCTGTTACAGGTACGGGCTAATCTCACAGCACCCTCTGCTGGGCTCCAGGGCACACTGGACACACACACTCTCACCGGCGAAGAATTTATCAATCATTTTCTGTCATATTACCTTCTGTGTGAAGTATCTAACCAAAGTTGGCCCTGCCCTCTCCCCTACTGCCCCCGCGCTCTCAGTTTGTGACAGGTACGTCCAGTATCCCGTACGAGGGTTTTGCGTCTCTGCGGGGCAGTAACGGCCCCCGCAGGTTCTGTGTGGAGAAGTGGGGCAAAATCACCTCCCTGCCCAGGTACGGCACTGTCTGCCTTCACTCACCGCCCTGTGTATTCACCTCTGATTTTTCTGTGTAGCTTATCTCTCTGTCTTTCTCTCTATTGCCTAGCTATATGTCTATATGTCTCTGTGGTTCTCTGTCTCTCTGTCAATCTATCTCTCTGTCTCTGTGTCTCTGTCTATCTATTTGTCTATAGAGTCTGTCATCTGTCTATAAGTAACGAAATACACAGACAGTAAAGGATTGTGTGTGTGTGTGTGTGTGTCTCTATCTCTCAGAGCTCACACCTGCTTCAACCGCCTGGACCTGCCCCCGTACCCCTCGTTCTCCATGTTGTACGAGAAGATGCTGACCGCTGTGGAGGAGACCAGCACCTTCGGCCTGGAGTGACCCCCCCAGATCTCGACCTCTGACCTCCAGACGCTCCTGACCCTCGACCTCTGGACTCAGGACGGGCTCAGGAACGGGACTCACTGGAGGCACACGGATCCACATGCACTGATGCACGTTCCCCCCGTGCTGGCCGGCATGCAGGGAAGAACACGTATATACGTATGCACAGGGCAATCTCAGAGACACGCGTGCTCTTCGTGGCCGAGGGGGTCAGTCAGTGGTCAGTGTGTTTATCGTGTTGATCGTGTCCGTGGGGGATGGGGGAGATAGGAGCAGTGGTCAAACACTCTTCTAGTCAAACACACTTCAGGACACAAGCCATTAACGCCACCCTGCACACTCCTGAAGTTCACCCTGGGCTGTAGGGATGTCAGACTGTACAAAACCAGAAAAGGGAGTCATTTTGCAAATCTTACAATCCTTTCTTCTTCCTCCATTGCACTTAACTCCGCCCTCCTGCAACCTCAGCTTCCAATGGGAGTCCAGGACTAAAACTCCACCACCAATCACAGCAAGGCAAGCAGGAAAAGAAAACACGAACACACAACTGCGACAGACTCATGTTTTAATATTTAAAATATGAATTCCAAAGGATGTGATGGCGGATTTATGGGGGGGTAATCGCTAAAATGATGAAGGCTTGGATGTCGGATATATGGCGCGGGTCTGCGGGGTTGTCCTCTCCCTGCCCGGTTGTGTGTGTGTGTCTACCCCTGCCCAGCCCCGGGACAGGCTCACACTGAACAGTCTCCGTCTCCGTCCCCCCGCCTGTGACTCTGTGAAGGAACACAACAATCCCCAGTGAGGGAGGGTGTACTCTGACCACCAGGAGGGGGTGCTGTTGCTCTCGTTGGTCCCAGACACCGATGCACCTATCTATACGGACGCACTCCCGTCCTCCTCTCTCACCCACGACGCCGTCCGACCGCACCCCCACTCCCCTCACTTCAGTGTATTTCTACGGGTGATTCTCACGTTGCTGAATGTCTCATACGAATCAAAATGTTCTCTATATTTTAAAATGTTTCACACTGACTGGAAAACTCTTGTCTCTTTCTACAGATGTTTGCTTTGTATTGTAGCCTTTTGTGACTGGAACACTCGGCTGTTCGAAGAGTTCTCAAATTCACCGCGTCGTTTTTGACGGTTCTAGGATTCACTGTTTTTTTTTTTTCTCCTTTCTGTCTTGCTTTTGAGGGTTCAAGAAATCATGATCTAGAACCGACCTTGCTGTTCCCAAGGTTCTAGATTTCTCCCTGCTGTTCTGGCAGTTCTAGAACCCCCTTCCCCTCACCGTCTCCCATTCCGATATCCTAGGTCTGCTCAGAACGTGATGTTATCTCGGTAAAAGACACTGGTGTCCGTGAGTCAGCAACAGACACCGCTGTGAATAAAGACACTACACACAAATCTGCCTTTTCAGCATGGTATGACAATGCTTTTATAAAAATAAGAATTATTTAAGTTTTATTATTAATATTATTACAACAAACCAAAATGGAAATGTCCCGTTCTCATTTCAGCTTAAGATTAAAGCATACACACACACGCACTAAGCACGCCCACACATATGCAGGCCCACACGTGCGCACACACACTCTCACTCACACGCAGGTAGAATAACCGAACTCTGATTGAATGTGTATATCATGAAACAATCATTTATGAATGCTGTCTGAATGAATGACTTTTAAGAAAATAAAAAGAAAAAAATAAACACGTCGTGCTGCCTGGGGGGTGTTGCGGTGGGAGAGAGATATCTGTCCTGTAAGGGTCCTTGGAGGGTGCGGTGCTGGGGAGGTGCAGGTCGCTTTTTGATTAAATCAGAACTCATCCTGCTCCTACCCTCCTCGCCCCCCGAACGCTGCAGACCCCCTAGCGCCCTGTTCACTGGAGAACCCGCCCTGATTCACCTGCCTACTGCCCAGGCCAGGGACACATGCTGCTGAGAGATGGGGACACGTGTGTTACGCCCTGTGTGGCACGAAGACAGAATCCGCACAGAGCAACAAACTGGCGATACCCATAGGACTGGGCCGTCATGCAGCACTGGGGGCGGGGGTGATCCTCTGCGGATACTCTAACACTCCTCTGTCTGTGTGGGGGTGCTGCATCAGAGGTCAGAGGTCAGATCTGTGTGGGACAGATCCCTAGCCTCGTCCAGGGGCTGGGGGTGGTCCTTCCAAGATGAGTTGGAGGTGGTCACTGTGTGAAGACCCTACTGTCTCTGCATGCGATATTGTCTTTACAATCAACAAATGCTGTCCCACACTGTCCCATACTGGACATGTGTCCTGGAAAGACCTACAGATTACATTCCTGTGCCCTGCCATCTGATCTTGGGAGGGAAACCAGGCCTGGGTTACACAGCCATGGTACATAAATACATTACATGAAATTAATGCAAAAACCAGCGTACATGGCAATGGGGTGAAATGGTTACTTACCGCTGTCATAGTATCTCTGGATTTCTGACTCCCTTCACTGTTCGCACCTGGAAAATGTGTAGGGGAGAGGATCTATGTGTGTGTGTGTGTGTTTGATGAGGGCATTGGTGGTCGTCTGTGTTGGTTCATACATGAGTGTCTGTGTGTGTATGTGCGTGTGTGTATACCTGTGCATATATGTGTGGGTCTGGGTGCTCTTATGGGCCTGGGGAGGAGTGGCTCTGAACTCAACCCAGTGGAAACAGCTCTTAACTGGACACACTCAGTCTTCAGTCTAGTGTTGTGCTGCAGTGGTGACACAAGTTCTCTTTCCCAATCGTTGATATTATTGTGTTGCTCTTTGTTTTTTTAAATCATGTATTTGCTCTGTGGAAGAATGTCCAGTCAGAGCACAGCAGGGCGCTCGACCACGACCCCGTCCCGCGCCATAGGGCTGGCCTGTTCACTGTTTACTTTGCTGCCAATGAGCTCTTTCTACCTGTTTGTGCCGTTTGGGGCCAAGAGATGAAGGTCAAAGTTCAGAGCTGTGACAATTCCAGGTAGCAGCATCAATGTAGAACCTTTCTCTTCTTAAAAAGGAAAATGAGACATGTATGTTTACGTATGAATTATGCAGAATATATATGTTCCGTATGCAGAATATATATATATATATATATATATATATATATATATATATATATATATGGATAGCTCTGTCCCAGTCCTGTGTGTATAAACTGTATTTGCACTAAATGTACCAAAGGTTTGGGGATTGCTAATGCAGGATCGTGGCTGGCACAGGCTCTCCAAGTCTCTCTGTCTCTGTCTCTCAGAGGGGCTCATCCCAGTCAGTGTCCCCTTTACACCGTCCTGGCCACCACCAGAGGGCGCCCCAGCGACACACACAGCTCGCTCACCGCTTCAGTTCGAGGGATTTGACAACACAATGTCCTGATTTCTTGTGTCCCACACACAAGCGATTGTCCCCCGATCATATCTCCACATTGATAACCATAAAGGGACTAAGTTACAATAATGGCATTTGGATGCTAATCATGTCAGGACTGTACGTACCTCAATTGCACCATTTTGTTCTTTGTTTAGACAGCCCCTCTGCTCCACAATCGCTTTACCTAAAATGACCCGTGGACATGTGGTCTCCTGGATCTGTGGGAGTACAGACAGTGTGTGTGTCTCTCGCCCCCTGCTGGTGGCCGACACCCCCAGCACTCACACTTCAGCATGAGGAATGTGCCCCCCGTCCCCTCCGCTCCTAGGAACACCTGACTGCTTGCAAATGTATCCCTGTCCTTGGTGTTTGTCTTCTGTCTGTATTTATTTTCCGATATGAAGAGTGTCTGTGTGTCCACTCTGCGGTGGGGGGGCTGGGGTTTCCAGTATCAGAGCTCCACTCTATGCAAAGCTTCTCCATTTCACACTGATTGTAAAACGACAAAGAAAAGACAAAAAAACTGAAAAGATAATGTGTCTCTTGTTTTAGTTTTTCTTGGGTTGGTTTCTGTGATTGAGTGGGAGTGGGAGTGAGGGTGAATGAGACACTTTCAAAGACTGCATGTCTGGAGCGAAGGAGTTGTTGATGTAGGGTTTGGGCTCATAGGGCAGGGGAAGACTTCTTGAATAAAGTTACCCAAAGCTATGGGAACGTTTTAAAAAATGCTTATGTTACAACATCAGAAAGAAGCCTTCTCTCTGTCCTTACATCAGCGTCTCAGAGCAGTTTATGGAAAGCTCAGCTGACATTTTCCATCTATGAAGTTGGGTCTTGTGATGTGATTTTGGAGGCTCTGTATTGGGTCGAACCATTTTGACAAACAGTGTTTCATTAAGAGTGGCTGGTGGCTCCGTGACACTCTGTCCAGTGGGGCCAAACATGGACAATGAGAGTTTTATCACCGACGCCAGGAACTGTCCTGGGGAGGCCAGTCTGGACTCAGAGTCCTCTTCTTAATCCTCCCGAGGATCTCCCTCACCTGACCTTATTAGTGGTGGAACGGTGATGCAAAACGACGCACTTCCCCCACCATGCAGTTTCCTATGAAGCCTCGTGAAGTCTGGAGCAAGAAGTGGCCAGATTAACCCAAAACTGAAGCCAGCACAGGACTGCCGAATGAGAGATTCACACACACCCTCCCCCACCGGCTCAAAGCCCCAGCCAACCCTCACTTCCTCTCCCTCTCCCTCAGCCCTTCAGCACCATGGACCAGCCCACAGCAAGGACCCCAGGATGACCAGGTAATTTATTTCCACCGGGATGACACAAGCACACAAACTGACTCAGTGACTAGTGGTCAACCACTTGTAACCATCAGTGTACATACAACTGATGACCACAGCACTTCCCCCCTCACACACAGCTATGGGCCCAGTATGGGCCGCTGGGGGGCGTAAGGCCGGCCCAGCTCAGTCGGCACCCCCGGCCCTGCGCCCGCCCTGCCGCGCTGCGATTGGCTCATCCGAAAAGCGTGACGTCATGCTGGCAGAGCAGCTCCGTTTTCAAATGCAAACCGACCCCGGAGCCGCACAGACCGCAGCGGCAGAGAGGAGCTTCAATCCGGCGCTGCGCTCCACTTCCCCCCCGGGATTTACAGCAGCCACACGCCGAGCGGAGCACACGGGTTCGGGCTGACCTGGCGAAGGCACCTCCCCCTGCTCGGGTGAAAGCGAGAGCCGCACAGAAAGCGCCCAGACGCGGGTCTTGCTCCGGAGCTGTGACGCGGCGGGCAGCGCAGGCAGGATGAGAGGCGCCGGGACGGGCAGGGACGAGCCGCGCCGCCGCACACGGACGGACCGGAGCTAGTCGGGCCGCTGTACCTGCCGGGAGGAGCCGCTTTGCTCGCAGAGAAGTCGGACAAACTTCAGCGAAAGTGACTGCGGAGGGAAGCCATCAGAGGCGCCGCAGCACGGAGACCAATTAACTAATTAAGTGCGTTCGGGCTGTTTATATCCGGGCTGGCTGAGCTGGCAGGAAGCTGGGCTGGCACAGCAGCACAGGACACACGGGGTTATAGTTAGTTAGTTATATAGGACAGTTAGTTATCTGGTTGGGTGTAGTAGGGTTAGTTAGCTGGTTAGTGGCGCAGGTGCAGCCAGGTGCGCAGGTCGCTCTTGCGCAGATCCGTCGGTGCCCGTGTGCCGTTGACCCATCCCGGCCCGGCCATGTCTCGGAGGCGGTTGGACAGCCGCAGCTGCCCCCCGGGGCTGTTCGCAGAGATCCAGACGCACATCCGCACGGAGCCGCTGGACAGCCTGTACGAGGTGACCGCCGGCGAGCTGGGCAGGTGAGCTTGACCGCTGCCATCGAGCTGCGCATGCGTGGACGCGCATTTCTGCCCACCTGGCTCAGCGTCCACGTCTGTTAAAGGACTTGCGTGGCGTGTCTTCTGTTCATCTGTGTTCTTCTGTTTGTCAGTGATTGCATTGCATCACAGTGTCCTCGAAAGTCGTGTTGAAGTTGTGTGTGTCTCTTGTGTCCATCTCTCTGTCTAACCTGTCTGTGTTGGCATGTCTCTCTGACACTTCTTTACAGTCTCTGTCAGTCTGGGTATAGTTTTCTTTTCCATGTTTTTCCTGATCCTGTCTCTGTCTATCTGTCTTCATGCTTGCCCACCAAAACACACACTCACTGTTGCTGGAATCACAGATTTCAGGCTGTAGTTGTAGTGAATTACATTCAGCATCCATCACCACTTGTGAAAATGGCTGCTTTTTGAACCCAGTAGCCCACTGGCACCGTACAGACGGCACACTGAGGAATAAAGTGCCAGTCTAATCATAAACTTATTTTTTAAGTGTTTTCCACTGATCTGGGTTTGTGGTATTTCTTTATAAGGGTGGAAACAAACTATATATCCACCAGCAGAAAGAATCCTTTAGTGTTTTTTTTTTTCTTATTCACGCACACACAAAGGGGGATAACATCCTTTCAATGAAGAAGCAACTTTTCATTTTAATGAAATGGTAGGATATGATGTCATGCCTTGGCAGTGCAGTGGATGTGTACAGGTCTGGGCAACAGGTTCAAGGTTTTCTTTTTTTTCTGTCACGAGAGGAATGTCATTCATCCCGGGCAGCTGAATAACAGACAGGTTTTCTGTTCCATCGCCGGGAGGATGCGTTTCTGTTTCTCTGCGGGGGAGCAGCCCTGTGCATGGCAGCGATGTGCTACAGACTAGTGACTCACGGTGGAAGATATGAACAGGAAGATGAGATATTGCAGAAATCTCACTCCCTGTGAGAAATTCGGACATGCAGTGAGCGCAAGGGAGTGTTTCAGGCAGGAGGTGCAACGTGGTTTTGAGGCTGAGAGTCTTGTTTCTCTGCATGACGGCGAAGGCCTGGAAAATTGAATGATGGTGGCACTGACTGCTCAGATCTACAACCAAATGCACGCTATTCCAGCAGGTTTTAATCCTTCAGATAAATTGCAGTAGTTACTGTATCACGTACCGCTTCTGCAAATGTTTGGTTAAACCATCTGTGACTTTGTGTTAGTTCCTTTTTTTTGTTAATTTTCTTAATTCTGAGTTGACATCCTAGTAAATGATCGATGAGTAGTTAATTCAGTGTTCTCTACAAACTAAGGGAACTTTGACCAGCTCGTGGATCGCAAAGCACAGACCTGTACCACTTTGGGTTTTTAGTTATCAATCAATGACTTCTGATGATAAATTATACTGTGATAGGGTAAATTGTGGTTCGCAGGTAGGGCAAACATTTGTTTTCCGGGCAAGTGGCTGTACGAAGAACACACCCTAGGGAAGGAGCACAGCGTCACCTTTGACCCGTGAGGAAGCCACCGCTTAAGACCGTCTGTTGCAGATGCACGCCACACAGAATGGTTGACTAGAACAGGGATAAATCAGCCTAGACAGGAAGCTGCCGAGAGCTGTGGCCGGAGTGGGGCCTGCTGGGGCGGGCTGGAAGTGAGTAAGCGTTGACCAATTGCCCTGACGTCAGGGGCTGTGCGGTGGGAAGAGGGGCTTTCATCACTGTTGTTGCTGGGGAAGTGTCCAGACTAGTCCAGGAACGCCGAATACCTTGTGTTGTAGTGAAGCGTGTGTACTGTGTAGCCAAGCTGTGGCTTGTTTCAAAACCGCTCGGTGGTCAGTGATCTCGTCACACTGATGTAGCCTGATCTCAAGACACGACAGTGACAGAGGAAGTCCGTTAGGCTGTGTGATGTTGTGGGCTGATGTTCGTTTTAAATATATAGATACGTATTAGGCCACCATCTCTATCTGTATCGCAGATCTTGACATGCTTGTGCTGGTGCAGCGAGTGTCAGGGCCCAGGTCTCGGGTGTGAAGCAGCAACAGAGATATCTTGAGTCTGTGTTCGCAGGAGGAAGGTCTGAGAAACAGGAACGGCTGGTGCGTTTTGCCAGGTTCCCGTTTCGAGTGCTGTTGTTGCCCCCCGCCCCACCACCGCACGGGACCCACCTCCTTCCAGGGTCTTCAAAAGCCGCAGTATGTTGTAGATCTCGCTCTACTCGTTACTGAAGTGGCTGGCTATGTTTTTTAAGGAGACCCACGAGCAGGACCAGAGCTAAGCTGGGATCTCGAAGCTGGGTGTAAACATCGCAGAAAAAACAAACACAAAACAAGGGTTTGTGCAGGGGATATATTCCCCGCCACACAACCGTGCAAAAGCAATCGTCTCGTGATGTTACTGTTTCTTTTGGATGTTTGTTTGAAGTAATCCAGAGTCACACTTTGCCACACGTTAAACGGTTCAGAAATAAGCTGATAATGTACAGTTTTAAAAATGGCATGTGTCATCATCGATGTTTATTAAATAACTAAGACATGGATTACTATGTAGGCGCTTGCATCTCGATCCCTTCATTGAAGCAGCGGCAGTGTCTCTATCTGATGCATAAATTCAGTTCCCTGCTGGCAGTGGGTGCAGTTTGTTCTTTCAGGTTTGTTTTTTTCCCCCATTGGTTTTGTTTTATATATAAGTCAGGGTTCTCTGTGCTGTGGTTTAGACCCGAGAATTAGTGGGGCCCAGTGTTGTAGGACGGCCGGGGGGGCTTAGTCACAGCTCAGTGCTCGTGCGTCTGTATACTGCTCAGCTCTCAGAGCGTGGATTGCAGTTTGTGATGGGGTGGGGGGCGGGGTTGTTGACCGCGGAGTCACGTCTGAGAGAGAAATGGGATCCCCTTGTTGCTTTTCTGCTTTTAATGCAAAACCTCAAACTCTGTGCGCTCCTGTTTCAAGTGGCACGGGCCGAGTTTTAGTCTTTTGTTTTTGTGGATATGGTGGTATGGTCGTGTCTTCTTTTTTTAAGGGGTCTCCTGAGTGTGTGCTGGTGAGCCGGTGTGTTTTTCCCCACCGTGCACGCCGGCTCCCCTCTCCTCTCGGCTCTTTAAACCCGCAGTGCCGAAACCCAAGCCGCGGTCACCGGCGGCCTGTCGAATGTGCTCGTCCTTACAGAAGACAAGTGCCAAGTTAATAACGAGTTAATTTGTGTGCCTGCTTTTGTGAGCAGAATTGAATGAAGGTTTGCTCAAGTTCGTTTTGTTCTGCTTGTGGGGTGAGAGAGAGGAGAGAGGTCGTGTGTTTGCAGGAAGAGGACTTCCTTGTGTGATAAACATTGAGAGAGTCGGCCGTGGGGTTTACCAGAAGGGGCTGGCTGATGCCCACTCAGATGGAGGGGTTAGATTTTGCTTTTCTTCATCCCTTATGTTACTGACTTGGGTGACAGTGTGGGCCTTACTGGGTCACAGACCAGTTGAGATGAGATTCTTCCTTGAATAGCCTCTCGTGTCTTAATGTGCCCTCATCCAGCGGTGCGTTTCCGCCCCTCACCCTCTCCCTCTCCCTCCGTCTCGCAGGGGCAAGTTCGCGGTGGTGAAGAAGTGTGTGGAGAAGGCCACGGGCAAGGAGTATGCCGCCAAGTTCCTGAAGAAGCGCCGGCGGGGGAAGGACTGCCGGGCGGACATCGTGCATGAGATCGCCGTGCTGGAGGCCACACGCGCCAACAGCCGCGTCATCAACCTGCACGACGCCTTCGAGACGGATCACGACATCGTCCTGCTGCTGGAGTAGTGAGTGTCCGGCGCCGGGGACAGGGGCACAGTGGGTACAGGCCACCGTCAGGGCCTTGTGTGCAACCATCTGGGCAGAGCCCTCACAGCGCCATTCAGACTGTGTGCTTCGTAAGCGTGTGCCGTGTCTGCTGCTCTGTGCGCGTGTGTGCGCGGTCCTACACGTCCTCTCTGGGATGCTGTCACACTCCTGTACACACGTGCGAACGAACGCACATGAAAACAAACACGCAGGGCCCAATGTCCACACTCTGCTATGGACTTTGACAACAGCCAGTCGTAAAGCTTCCCTCCCCACTGGAACCTGCGATTTCTATTTCTTTTTAACCAAAGATACACACAAGACAAATAGACGGCCATTCAGGAAGTGAATTACAGAGAGTGTCTGTGACTTTGCTTATGAACATCTCCAGATTTGTGTAACAACTCATAACTTAACTGACTGTAATTGTACATTGTAATGATATCCACATATTGCGTGTTTGCTGTATCGTTTATGACTATGTATTTAACAAGTTAGTGTCTTATCCCTGATGCTGTGGGAAGGGTTTGTGGTTTGGCTGCATTAGTAGTGCATGCTCAGATGTTGGTGCTAGCTCTGGTCATGCCCCAACAGGACTGGCACCTAATTCAGAAGAATATCAGCGTGATAAGAGACCCGGTGGCTTTTTTCAGCGAGATGGAGAGGAATTATATAGTCGGAAAGATGCAACCAGGAGTAGGCATTTCCATTAGGCGCTTTCTGTTTTCTAGAGCCTTTCGGTCCTTTTGCTTTCTTTTTTACTGTAATATTTACACGCGGCTTTCGCAAAGTAGCTCCACCTGTTTATTCTGTAGTCGCTCCTATAGTTTATTTAGAGACCGTATGCGTGCTTGCTTGTGTCAGCATGTGTTTGTGTGTGTTTACATCTACGATATTAGATTGCATACAGTTATATGACCTGGCCCGTCTTGCTCGGAGCCGTCCCGTGCAAACCAGTCAAACTCTCTCCAGTGCGAACGAGATAAGGGACACGAGAGGAAAAGTTTATCTTAATGTGCTGATGCTCCTCGTTTCACCTGGGTTGAGATCACGACTGTGATCAGAAACTCTCAGTTTTCCATATTCTCTATTGTTTATTCTATCCCACAACGACCTACCTTCTGTTTCCTTCTATTTCTGTCCCTCTTATCTCTCTCTCTCTCTCCCTCCCTCTCTCTCTTTCTGTGCTGGAGGTGCAAAGGGCTGAGATGTTGACTTTGTCAGCTTGTTTATTAGTCTGGTTGCTATAGGGGCTGTGGGTGGGGCCCCAGACATACATTAACCATGATTTAATATAAAGGGAAATACAGACGCACACACGCATCTAAATAACCTTCTTTTAGAAAAATGGATGCGTGTAAACCTTGTTGGTTTTGGTTGCGCCACTTTCATTAAAATGCAATCGGACTTTGTCAGAGAGCGAGGCGGTACTGTTTATCTACAGCTGCCCTGGCGAGATGCCCACAGCGATGAAACACGGTGCTGTCAGTCATTATTAAACCAGCCCCACCCTGGACCACATCCTAGAGACAGCGAGACAGACGGCGCTCTCGACTTGCATTCCTGCACAGCAGAGAGAGAACCGTGACCGATCTCTTAGCATAAGAAGTACAAATGCAGAAATCGGGAAGAAGGGGCAATGAAAGTGATCGTGTCTTCAGTTTCACGCTGGTCATGTCAGTGGGGGTGGGGCTGGGGCACAGGGAAGGAAGCACAAGTTGTTTTATTCGTTTTTTTGTGTTTGTCCGATTTATAGGCAGATGGGAGACATTTTGCCCTTCTTGGGAACTCCCATGATTTAAACTGTTAAAATAAATTGAAACTCATCACAGTGTGGCACACTAATGTCATTTCTTACCACACGCCGCCTTACCTCGGTGTCCAAAAAATGAAAAGCACTGAAAGACAGAAGTGGCTGGAGGGGATTCTGGGATCGGTTCCCCACTAGCAAACAAACGAGCGATAGCCCCCGTAATATTCCTCAGGCTCTAATGGCGCCGTGGGCCGGTCCTGCCGTTGACCTTGAGCTTGTTCTGGGTGCGATAACCACGCTGACTCACGTGCAGGCTGCTGTTCCCAGAAGCGATTGAAAGGCAGGGAGAGGGAGGGAGGGAGTGAGAGAGAAGGAGAAGTACAGAGAGATCCTCCACATCCCACAACCATAGTGCCCGGGCACACCCTGGCTTTCTGCAGCTGTACAGACCAGGTCTCTCATCTGTGTGTGGAGTCCACAGGGAAACTCCCAGTTTGAGCTCCTTGTGTTTCAGATCCTTTTGCTCCAGTGCAGAATCTGCTCTAATCGCTTTTAAATCTAAAGGGTCCCTTCATTTAAAGTGTTTTCCAAAATGACATGCATGTTTCCTGCAGCTACGTGTAGATCACATTTAGGAAATATGCAGAAAAAACATAGTCTCCAGTTCCACAAATGCATGCAGGCATTTTGTTGGACACACTATCTGTCCTGTGTTGTCTGTGCCAGCCTGTGGACTGTTTCGGGTCCGTGTCTTTGTCAGTTTTATTTCACACCTACTACACTGTGAACTCGCACTCTGTCTGTGGGGTTAGAGCTGTCGATGTGCCGGTGCAGGTCTGAGCTGCGCCACACCTCTGTTCCGCTGCATGTCTACCCCTGTGCCAGGCGGTGTCGGTGTGAACCCATTCACGTTGAGGTCGGCTTCCTACGTGTCTGTGCAAGGGCTCAGGCCCAGTGCGGGTCTGTGCTAAATCAGTACTGTCCTGCACCGTGTGCGTGCGCCTCGTAAACTGACAGTGTGTGTCCGTGTTTGTTGCAGCGCCGCAGGGGGAGAGATATTCGATCACTGCGTGTCGGAGGAGCGTCTGCCGGAGAGACACATCACTCGGCTGCTCAGACAGACCCTGGAGGGAGTCCACCATCTACACCAATGCAGCCTGGTGCACCTGGACCTCAAGGTGACTGCTCCCCCTACCCCCCAGCTGACACGGCTGCACACAGATCATTAACGGGACTTCTCTTACAGCAACGTGTCATGCAGCTGCAGTAAAGACACAAACCCAGGCCTGATCCCCGGCCACCAGTCTAATTAGATTTAGTGGTGCCTCATGCCCGCACCTGCACTTCAACACGAGGCAGAAACCAGTTTGATTGAATTAGCAGGTGGAACTGAGAACCACAAGGTTTTTAGGCAGATGAGCTGTCGGTTTTGATGCAGAGGGTCACTTCCCCTCCTGCTCAGCAGAAACGAGCCGAACCGGTCAGGAGACGTACCGTATTTTATCGTAAATTCTATTGTTTTCCCCCCTCGCAGCCCCAGAACATCCTGCTGACCAGCCTGTCTCCGCTGGGCGACATTAAGATCGTGGACTTCGGCCTGGCCCGGCGCCTAGGCACCTCAGGCGAGCTGAGGGAGATCCTGGGCACGCCGGAGTACGTGGGTAAGAGGCTGGGAACCAGTGTTTTATATACATATTAAAGTTTTCAGGTACTTTTCCAATGTTTTGTGAACTACAAATGCTGTGCCCCACTCCTCTCGTGATACACTCCGAGAGCTGCCCATGATTGTCAGTGGTTAAATCACACCCTCCCCCCCCCCTTCACAGAAAGAGGAAGCCGAGTACAGCAGCGATTTCCTGAGGAAGCTGCCGTGATGTTCGTGTGCTGCTTTATTTGTTTATTCATTTGATTTAAAGAAATGCCACTAACACATCTCACAGAGGTGTTTATGTGGATGCACAATGTTGTGGCAGCAGTTTCGGGCCCCACTATGATTAAAAACACACGGGTGGGATGTGTATGCAGGGCCTGATGGGGTCAAACGTCCACCCTCCGCTCCCGTTTCGTTTCCACAGAAGGCTCTTCTCCACGGCGCCGCTGCATTCTCGCCTCGGGAGGAGAGGATGTTTCGTAACGGGGTTTGTAATCTCCGGGGGGTAGCGTAGTCTGGCCTGTGGTACAGCGAGCTGTAAACGCAGGCCCTTACAGACAAGATGGCAGAGGAGCCTCTTTCAGGTGTCTGTCAAGGGGGAATTACTTGTTTGTGATGGTTCTCGGGCTTTCACGTCGAATGTAAACTATTTCGGAGATTTAAAACAAAGTGAAGTGAACCAGACAGTCTGTAATTCCCCTGTTTAGTCCAGACTTGCCACTATGCCTTTAAAGTGCTCCTCTGTTCTTTAATCCACCAGTTTTTAACAGACAGAGCCACCCCCCCCCCAGTACAGATCCGTGCGGTCTCTTTGTGTCCCTCTGTGTCCTGTAACCCGGCGTAGAAGTAGCTCGGCTTGAACGTTGAGATCTTGAGTCTTCTGTTTTGTTTCCAGCCCCAGAAATCCTGAATTACGAGCCCATCACGACGGCGACCGATCTGTGGTAAGCTCTCCCTCCCTCTGCTTTTAATTTCTAAGCAGTTTTCTGCCTTTGGTTTAGTGTCCAGGTCTTTGTAGCAGCTGAATGACATCGGAGTCAAACATGAGCATCAAACATGAGCATCACCAAAGCATGGTCAGAGCTCGGGCTTTATAGAGCGAACTTAAAAGTGGTTAAAAAGAGGCCGTGGTGCTAACTGTTTAATTTCATTCTTCGGTTGTGTGCGCTCTGTAAGGCAGTGTTGGGGCAGGTACAGTGGCAGCTGATTGTGTGTGTGAGAGTGTCAGGGCAGGAGAGGGACCGTAAAGCAGTGTGCTGTGCGTTTGTGTCCCCTGCAGGAGTGTGGGGGTGATCGCCTACATGCTGGTGACTGGGGAGTCGCCGTTCCAGGGCGAGGACAAGCAGGAGACCTTCCTGAACGTGTCGCAGGTCAACGTGGACTACTGCAAGGACGCCTTCGCCGCCGTGTCCGAGCTGGCCGTGGACTTCATCCAGAGACTGCTGGTCAAGTCGCCCGAGTGAGTGCGGCCGGGGGCTGGGGCTGGCTGATCAAGTGCAGCGTGACCCTGGTGCTTTACTAGTGGTTGCAATGATGGAAATTCACTGTGCTAATAAAGTACAGTGTTTTGAGTTATATACATATTAAAAAATCACCCTGGTGTAAAGTCCCCTGGCTTTTAGTGGAAAGACAAGTCTGCTGGCTCTTTAAATGTGTCTCTCCTGCTGGTTACACTGAGGCTTGAAGAAATCGCAGAGGTGGCAGGAAATGGTTAATTTCTCAAGGGAGCTAAATCTGTCGGTGAGAAGCAGATCTGTCCAGAACAGGAACTAGTTTTTTCCGAGGCACGTTCTTGTCCGGTGTGAGTCAGCAAAGTGAGCCACCGTCCTGCCCAGAGCCCAGCGTGGCTCTTCTCTTCTGTTTTCACATGCTGAGGTATTCGATCTCATGTAAATTAGAAGCAGACTTTTGTAACACGCATGCCTCCCGTTTAAGTGCCTTAACTCGTTAAACAGCTGGTTTTGACTGCGTATGAGGGGCCCCCAGGAGCCGGGGGGCGGCCGCGTGCCTGGTCGTGAATGCCTTGCTTGGCTCTGAACCCGCTTTTCTTCCCCCCCCCTTGGCAGGGACCGGCCCAGCGCCGCCGAATGCCTCACCCACCCCTGGATGTGGCTGTGTGGCCCCGACTCCGGCCCCCCGACCCCCCAGCCCAGCCGCGGCCCCCGGGAGAGGAGCTCCGGCAAGTGGGGCCACCCCCCCGCCCGGGAGGACAAGGAGAACTTCCTGGAGTCGCCCTTCGCAAAGAGGTTCCGCTTCGACGAGTCGGTGGTGGGGGGCGAGAGCATACAGTAGCGGCCGGACCCCCGGGAACGGAGGGCTTTGTCAGAGACTGGAGAGGACGCTCTGCCGGTGGGGTGTGGTGGGTCCGGCCGCACCTCCTGTCCCCCTCGTTTCCTGTCCGTCCGTCCACGTCCCCGGAGTCTCGGTCTGACCGCTCCGGGGTTCAGAATTCGAAACTTGTTCAGCTGCACCCAAAGATTAAGGTGAAACTAATGGCTTCGGATGGTTTTTTTCCCCGAACTCAACCTTTAGGGAGCGTTTCTCAGCGCAAATGATTTTATTTTATTTTATTCCAGGCAAAAAAGGCATTTTGTACTGTTATTATTTAAACTGCAGATGTAAGCACAGCACCAATAAGAGTTGTTGTTTTTGTGTGTGGTTTCGTTTGTGTTATCAGTGTTTATTTTAATTCTCTTTTATATATTAGTCCCTCCTTTTATTTATTTAAATTGCATGAAGCACGATTATATCAGTGTATAAAATGAGTGGGAAATTCCATCTCAATCTTCATTAATGGGCGAAACCAGACGCCTTGTCTCTCAAATCCCTGCCTAGAGATTCAAGTATTAAACGAGCTTCTGTATTTTAACTAAAAACTGGAAGGGGGTAGAAACCTGTATTTCCTGTTTGGAGCCGCGGGTGTGTCTGTCGGACAGGGGCCTGTGTTTGTGGGTATTCTGCTTTCTGTGGATCAACTGGAAAAGGTGTCTGTGCTTCAGTGGCACGCAGGGTGTTTAAGAGGGATATTTAATGGGACAAGACGTGGAGTATTCTACGCTTTACAAAACAAATGTATTTCTATTTTAACTGTACGTATGGGTTTCCGACTAATTTGATAAGTGTGATTTGCCTTGATTTGCATGCCATGCGGGGTGTGCCAGCAATGGGCGGTGTGTCGGACCTTCCTGGTAGACTTCTTCTCCCTGCTCTTAATACCGAGGCCTTGCCAAGAAGAGGCGCTGACACTCAATATGAATTGAAGGCCTGGATTTTGCACTTGGGGTAAAATGCAAATTAGAATTAAGTTTCCCCCCGGTGGGAAAGGGGTCCACAGTGCCGTGATGCACACCTCTCACCTCTCTGTGCCACGGTTTGGCCTGTGGTTGTCACGGTGCACTTATAAGGTAGTTAAGTTCCAAACTGATAATATTTAGCCATTTTTATTTTAAGTCTTTGATGCAGGTGGGGTAAAACTATTTTGAAAGGGGCATTTCCTCTCCAGAGGAAGCTGAGAGAGCCCCCCAGTCTTTGGGGCCCCTCTGTGTGTGTAAACCGGTGTGGGGGTCCCTGCCAAGGCCCCTTGAGCTGTGGCATAGGGAAGCACGCCCCTGGGGCCGCCACACGATTGCGCCCTTTGGAAACCGGGCGAAGCAGAGCCTGCCCCCGTGCCCGTGCCTGGCGTTGCAGGCCTGGGTGTGGCGGCACAGCCTGCGGCCAGTTTCATTTTCACTGAAGTATGATAATTACCCTCCGCGGGGAAACGGGACTCCGTGCGGCAGAGCAGGGAGAGGAATTCGGCCACGTTCTGTGGTCTCCGACAAGCTGCAGTCTGAGTCACCTTTAAATGAGCTATGCAAGCCAGAGTCGTGCTGCTCAGAGCGATCGTGCTAGAGAAACGCTATTTGCTGAGCAGTCGGCTTTAGTAGCGTTTTGATTTCAAGGTTAAAGTCTCTGACTCCCCTGTGAGAGCCCACTGGTCAGCGGCCCACTGCCTGCCTGAGCGTGGTTAGGAATAAACCTTCACCAATCAGACTCCGCTGGAGAAAACCTAGGAAAGAAAAAGGCACTGACTCTTTAGTCTAAAGTTTTGCTACATTTCAGTCTCCCTGTTTTGTAATATATTTGGGCATTTAATGGAGTTCTATCTGCTGTTGGTTTGGTTGATGGGGGAGGTGAGCAGGGAATGATTGTATATTGTGCACAACTTCTCAAAACCTGAAGCTTTTTTCATTCCTGCTTGTTGTTGTTATTAATTAATGATTTAGTTTTCACAAGAACCTTTCCAATGGGTTTCAAAGTACAGTAAATACAATATGCAGAATCAAACGTACATCCCAGTGCAAACAAGCTAAAACAAGTGCAGAACATCGGGTTCCCTCCCTGCGGTCTGCCGGGGGGCGGCAGGCAGCGGTACAGTGATTTAAAGTGCTGAATCGCATCCTAAACTGGGATCGGTTCAATCAGACGACGCATGAAAGTGCTGAGATCCCTATGAAGCAACGCTGGGCTCTGTTCAGGACACCGAGTCCTGCCTTTGAAACGGAAGGTTTTATTTGATCCGAACGGGACGCATTGAACCGGCTACCTGACTGGGTCTCGACCTCTCACACCTTGTCATGTGCCAATGGCAGCTTTGCCCTTCACCATGTGTTCACCCTCCGAGAAATAACGTCGAGGGTCCGAGTGCCTACATTTTAATTCACGAGAGGAACCCCGCCCCCCCCCCCCGAGTGTCCAGGGCCCAGCAGCTGGGATTATCTTTTGAAAAGACAGAGCTCGACTGGCCATAGTTTCACTTTTTATCAGTGGAACTTCTACACTGTCCTGGGGACAGAGTTTAACAGCAATAAAGCGATTCTTTATTGTTCTGGGATTTTTTTTTTTTTACTTGTCATTTGTTAAAATACCCCACCCACATGACTCGCAAATTAAACTTGTTTACTTTCATTCTTAACGATTTACTGTTCTTGCTCCTCCAGTGATTGAGAAACTTCCTTCTCTCTCTCTCTCTCTCTCTCTCTCTCTCTCTGTTGAGACATTTGTCTTCAATCTGCATATGAGTTGTGTAGGTCTGTGGATGAAACCATCCCTGTGGCCAAGCGGGGGGGTGTTGTGCGTGCTCAGAAGTCCAATCTGAACAATGGTAGTTAAGGCTCCTCCGGACCAAGGGACTGTCTTCTCTGATGGACGTTTTGAATCATTCTAATACCGTCGTGTTAAGTCATTTTTATATATATATATATTTTTTTTTTGGAAAGCTTTAAAAGAAAATTTTGTAGATCTCAGGTTCACTTAATTAAGAACTGTTAGCCAGCAGCAAAAACATATTTTATACATTTTTATACTGTTGTTCGCATGCACACCAGGCTGTTTTATATAAACAATACATGCAGGTTTTCTGCTCCACCCCGTGATGCAGTGTCTCTGGGAGGACATGGTTGACCTAATTGTAAAGTCAAGGAGGTGAATTACAAAATATCTGGGTTCTCCTGTGTGGGGACCATGCCCGGTGTAGGGGAGGGTGACTGGACAGACCCGACTCCTGGCGTTGGAGCAGCGCGGGGGGTTTTGCATGGAAAAAGAACATTAAAACTAACAGTCCTGGATCATAATCATTATTGTGTGCGAGAGAGATTGTGTTGTGTGTTGTGTTGTCCAGCACCTGTCCTATAGCGTAAACCTGGGAATGTGGGATCATTCAAGAAGGGGAACATAGAATGCAAATCAAACTCATAGTATCCTCTTCAGCCCCGATATATTCTCTTTCATTGGCATCAGAACGCACTGAAAGGATCAGGGTGTGCCCTCGGTGTCTGTGTTTACCGTGGATCTCCGCTCTGAGGTCGCTCCAGCGCCCGGGGTGGTAAGTGAGCACTGCAAAGTAGAACGGTTTCACAATCGTGAGCCTTTCCGGCCCGTGTTCCCCTTGAACTTCCCCTCGTGCTGCGAGGGTTTCAAAACAGCAGACACCGACTATGTGTGGCGTCTCTGTGCACGGCCTGCCCGTCCCGGGTCAGATCCCGAGACACGGCGTCTGTCCCTCGGCAGCGAGACGATTGTTCGTTGACGTTGAGGGTTTAGATTCGCTGGCGTTGAAGGCAATAGCTGAGCAGGTAAAAAGAGCTGTAACAGAAAAACAAACCTATGAGCCGCCTGTGCCATCTAGTGCCTCGTTACGCAAGAGCCCAGAGCTGTCCTCATTGAGATCTTGGATGATGCAAATGCTGTACAGTACAGAGGAAGCCATGGAGTGCCAAAGGATGGGTCTCGTAGTAAGAGAGAGAGAGAGAAGAAAGGAAGGCATGTGTTCTTGAGAAGGAAAGGGTGAGGTTGAAGAGCGTCAGTTGGGTCAGTAAGTGTCCGAGTGGACCGCTGTGAAGAAAAGGTATCGACAAAGTGAAGAGGTGCATTTAAACGTCTGTTTTTGTTTGAATGTCCTGAAGCTGAGCAAAGACTATGGATGTGTTTAGAGCGAGAAGGGAAGAGGGCCAGAAGGCAGGGTGGCGCGGTGTTTGACCAGTCAGGGTTTCAATCCTAGGGTTTCAGAATCGCATCGAGCAGAACGAGGGCATCCCTGGAGCTGCAATACAGGGCTGGCAATGATGTCCCGAGATTGAGGTCTCCCACCTTCCCCAGGCATAGGAGGCACTGGAGGACACTGTGTGTGTGTGTGTGTGTGTGTGTGTGTGTGTGTGTGTGGCGTGCTGGTGTGTGTATATATACATACACACTATAAGTTATTGAGAAGAATATAATTTGTTTGAAAGAAAAGTATATTTATAATGATTTTTTTTTAGGAACTTGATCTGTAATATTTTGTTCTTTGCAGTTGATTTTAAAAGATGAAGGGTGTTTTGGTTTTTTGGATTGGATCTGAAAGATGTGTAAAATATTTTATCTCCATGTTATTTTTGCATGTAGGCAAAGTTTAAGTTTTCACAGAGGGAAACAAATGATATTAAAGACCACAGGGAAAAAAAATACGATTAAACCTTTTGAAAATCCAACTTTTGGTATGTGTGTTTTCTTCGCTGGCATGAAGGGGTATACAACTGACTTTCCTCTTTAGATATGGCTAGACTAACCCAAAAACACTTCTCTTCATGACTTAAACTGCTCTTTCCATCATGTCAAACACTGCTAATGCTTTGCTGTATCGGAACAAGGGATGACATTTCTACACGAGGTGAATGTTTGGGAATGCTGCTCTGTGATTGGAATAACTCCAGTTTCGTTCTGCGGATCTGCTCGAAAATGACAAGAAACCCATCCTGTAGCTAAAACAGTTTCACGGTTTTTTCGTGCATGCAGACTATTATGGATCTTGAGAGAGAGCGAGAGAACAAGACTCATTAAATATCAATGACTCAATTACACGCACTCTGCATTGAGTGTGAAGACTAGTCTGCCACCACGGGAAAGAAGGGACTGAATGAGTTGCTCCCCCTCCCCCAGTCAGCGTTTGCTTTTGTAAATGGACAGCGCAGCAGAGCAACAAGTAAGAGACTGTTCCTTTTCCTGTGGATCGTGTGTCTAATCATGTCGTAGTGGCAACACTTGATATTGAATTCTGCTCCTGTAGTCCCTGTACTAAAGGTGAACCGATCGTTCTTGCCCTGCAGTCACCCTCCCTTTATTATAATCGTTAATGGCATTGATTAGGAACGCCTTTACCCAGGAACACAGCTGCACTGTACGATCTCGAGGCAGCTGAATAGTGCGCACACCCATTACAGACGGGGAAGTAGGTAAATCCCATGCGTGTCTATGAAGGACTCGTGCAGCTTTAGTTTTTTACTCTTTGCCCTCCGATTCATTTAGTCTGGTTAGTTTTGACTCCTGATGTTTCATTACCCCCTTTCAGAAATTACCAGTCTTGACAATCTGCTGATCTGACGGCCACTTGGACAATTACAGACCAGGACTGTGTAGATGAGGGTATTGATAAAGAGAAGGAGCTGGGATTTCCCGTCTGCAGTGAGGAAGTTACCAAATCTTCTAGGTAGGGAAAGTACCCACCAAGACTGAGATCCCAGCATTAGCAAATTCACAAGTCCTTCTTTCGAATGCACACAGGCGAATCTTGAACTGGGTTGTTTACACCTTGGCCAAGTATGTATCTACAAAGATGTATAGATTTATAAACTTAAACAGGCAAAATTACACACCCTTTTTCTGCTATTTCAATAATCCCAAACGGGCACAGAGCGGAGGCACATTCTTGGTGAACAGTTTGGCCCACCTTTACCTGCCCATCCCACTGCTGCCACCTGCATTCCTCGACGTGCGTGTCACGGCTCCAAACGACAACGAGAGCGACCGCAGCTGCACAACCACTGAACCTTGACTCTTGGACCCTTGGACGGTGGAGTTTGCGGCTCGGCGTGGCGTGCCTGGCTGGTTCTGGCAGTTCCAGCCGCCATTCATGCGCACCCCTCCTCCTCCTCTTACAGGAAAATATATATATTTTTATGGGTTTCTAACAATGAGCCTGTTTACTGCACTGTGTGAGGTTGCTGACTCGATGCATTGGCCGTGATCTCACCTGGAAGGAATGCTACTTTCACCTCTCCCTCTCTCCCCCCCTGCGGTAAGTGCTTCTGGGATGACATCATCATACCAGTTAGTGTTTTTATTATTATTATCATAGTTACCTGTATTGTAATTCGAGCACACACCCACACACCCCACCCCCAGGTAAGGGACTCTCACCTCAGTTATATCTCTTTAGATTACATTATGTATATATAGGAAAACCGCCAGATATAACGAATTTGAGTATAATATGCTACGTCTTACCGTTTATGGGGAATTCAATAGTTTTTTAAGACCCGCATGAGGTCAGTGTGTGTGTGGCAGCCATTCAATGTCACTGTGTTCGTGTGAATAGAAACGCAAACAAGTTTGTCCCTGTTCAAACAGCGCAGCTTCACGGTGCACCTGAGGACTGATACGGCTCGTATTCCTCGACCCTGTCACTCTGCTCTCCGCAACCCAGTCTGCGAGTCAACAAACACACTTTATTGACCTTCCATTCATTTTATTTGTTTTCAAAAGTCACTATTGTTTGACAGCTTTGCATCAGGCAACTATCACAACAGCCACCGTTAAAGGCCGAACCACTTCCTGTCCACGGCCGCAGCCTCACAGCGGACAGGCACACCATCTCTGAATTCCTATTTGTTTTTCATTTTACCAGAAGCATGTTGATTTGTATTTTCACACAATTCAAACCGCAGCAGCATGTATTAGCCCTTGAAATATAACTATCTCATCATCTCTTCTAGCTCAAAATCAGAATTGTGCTACATAACTCTTTAAAACTAAAAAACAGATTTATGAGCAAAAGATCTTCAAATCACTGGGGCCTACTTTAACATCTCTGAGGCTTAATCATGGACCTCCATTCCCTACTGAATACCACACTGTAGATACTGTCTATAGGTGCAGGTAAACTCCACAACAGTCATTCCAGCACAGTAAAAATACTTTCTTTGATACACAAAAGGAACTGACGTTTTGACAACTTGGTAAGGTGCTGATTTTCCACTGAAGCGGAGATGTATAGCTTCAAAGGGATGCCCAACTTCTTAACACACTTGTTTTATAAAACAACAAACAGCTGCCTAAGAAGCACAATTACCTGAAATAAATATTTAAACTATGGAATGGATAAGAAGACCGCAAATAATACATATAAAGGTGTGTGTATGTAGATATACACACACACATACAAACTACATTCTTGCTTACAACTCTCTTAATGTTCATAGTATTTACTTTGTAATTAGTGATACTTATTTTCACTACATATTGCAATAAGTCACTATAAATGTGTATATTTATTAAGACATACTTTTTGCAGGTGTATTTATATACATTATATTACCAAAAGTAATGGCACAAGTATTGCACAATCCATCCTGTGCTATTAAGAGACGCCAGTTCTGTCTGTATTGACTGAAGTTTGTGCTGAGGGCCGACCCGTCTACACAGTAACACAGTGTCACAAAGATGGCTGTGCAACACACCGCTTTATTGCCTTGTAAAGTCCATGCCACTGAACAGGTCGGGGACAAACCTGACAGCTAGTCAGGATGCAAACTTTAGAGACTATATCCGTGGCTGCATTAGAAACTGCTCAGTTGATGTAGTAGCACTAGAGGCTAAAGGTAGGCCTACACCCAACAATACACACCTTGTCAACACCAGCTCGTCTGTATTGTGCCTGTTGTCATCATACTTGTGGTAACATACTGTATGTATACACACAAACTGGAAAATAATAACACACATACGGACGCTTTCATAAGCATACAAATACCGGGCTCTGCCAGCTTGTGTGCGTCGAGCTCAGGTTACAAGCTCGCCTCCCGCACCGCAGCCCGTGGAAGCGCTTCTCTGCCACAGAAACAGGATATGAACGCACGACCTTCCTCGCTCCACACTGGAGTAAGGGAGCAGGGGGGCCGCGTCTGGCAGCGAGAGGAACCTCAGATCATCACAACATGAAAGACATCGATCGTAAACATCCCTTGACGTGGATTAGTGCTGCTGTGCTGAAACCACATCTGGAGTCCCCGTTAAGTCAGAGCGGTGGGGCCCGACCCCGGAGCGCAGGGGTCACCGGGGGGCCGCCGCGCCCGCTTCAAAGCGCCGACGGAGCGGGAGGACTGCGGCGTCTGAGGCGGAGAGCAGCTGGAGCGTCACAGACATCCGCCATGGGGCCACATCCACAGGGCTGGAGTCCAAGGAAAACAGACTGGACAACCCCACCCACAGCTCGCCCCCCTTCCCGTGGGCATCGGATCGAGGGAAGCTTAGTTCTGCAGAAAACTAAGATATTCCAAGACTCAGATCCCAATGCAGAGAAATGCCCGGTCTTTTCCAGCGTCGGCAGGGCTGGTGGCCCCCAGGTGTGACAGAGAGGAAGGGCCCCCAGCCCTGCTCTTAAAAAAATAAACTAATAATCAGACGCAATGAACACAAAATATGATCGCAAACACAATAAATCACAGGCTGGGCTTGTCCGAGAATAAATAAATCCGTAACATTTGGAAATTAGCAAAAATAATTTCTAAAACAAACAAACAAATACATGCTTTCACATTTTGCACGTTTTTCCAGCTGTGCGGGGCGGCCAAGTCCACTGGGGCATGAAAGAAACCATCAGGAGGTCCGGTACGTTATTTAAGTGAGGGTCTTGGACAATCCTGAAGGGCCAGGCGGGGGTTTTACTGCGTCAGTGTGGCTCCCAGATGAACAGGTCTGTCAGCTGTTTGAAAGCACAGCTAGATGTGGGGAAACTAGTTATGAAGCCCCTGCAACACTGAGCCTCAAGCACGGACGCCTTCTAACTTCAGGAAACAGAGATTTTAATCATTTAATCAAACGGCAAAAAAACCCCATAAAACATTAGGGTTGTCAACTTCTCCGCCCCGATCTCCAGAGCTGCCACAGCCACACACACCTGAATCCAGTCACCGCTTTTACTGAACACATTCAGCCGCTTTCCCAGCCACGCAGGTTCCTCAAGTGCAGTTTTCAATCCTCAACGTCATCAGAACTTTCAACAGAAAAAAAATAAAGTCTGATTAAGCATCCCCATCAAAGCAAATATGAACCTCGGCCGAGATGAGAGAAGTGATGAGATGAGAGGAGCCGGGAACGAAGGACACAGGGAACCCCCCGCCGGCGGTTCAGAGTTCTCGGCGGCCCCCTCAGAACTCCCGGATGACCCCGAAGTGGTTGTCCAAGGACGGGGGCTCGTCCTGGAAGTGCAGCTTGCTGACGAGCGGCGCCCCCAGCTCCTGCAGCGTCCTCACGAAGCGCCGGTGCTCCCGGCCCACCCAGGCCCGCATGGGGTCCTGCACCTCGTAGGGGGTGACGTGGGCGTGCAGCCCGATGCCGCTGGACGCCAGCTCCTGCAGGGCCTTCCTGTTGGTCACCCATGTCTCGCTGCCTCCCGGGTGCCCCCCGTCCAGCCAGTACATGTCCTGCACCCTGGCCAGGAAGGGGGCCAGCTCGGGGTCGGCCCGGGCGCCCGCCAGCTCGTACACCATCTGGTTCAGGACCACGCAGCCCTTGCTGAAGCCCACCAGGGTCAGCGTGAGGTCAGGGGGCAAAGGGCAAGGCTCTGACGCGGCGGCACAGCTCGGCGCCGGGCAGCCGTTGCTGATGGGCGTGCAGACCGGGCTGCTGGGGGCCGCGAGAAGGCCGGCCTGCTCCATGGCGTGGGTCAGCAGCCCCCGCAGGTGTCGGAAGGCCCCGTGGTCAGGCGAGTGCTCCGGGGCTCCGAACGCGTTGCTCTCCACGAAGTTCTCATAGCAGCTGAACTTGTGCAGGTACATCTGAGCCGCCCGCACCACCCACACGTGCCGGCCGGGGAAGCGGTGGGACAGCAGCTCGGCCACCCGCTCCAGACTCCAGTGCTGCCACTGGCCATTCTCCTGGTGGGCCGCCATCTCCTGCTGGAAGTTCTGGAGAGAGAAAGATAGAGAGATCAGACTGGAGTGGTGGCGTCTCTTAATTGATTCATTGCATCAAAGCCCCGGCTGAAGCGACAACGTGCTCAAACAGGCCTGCGCAGATTCTGTGAGCTCAGCTGAAGCGAACAGCCGGAGGACTTCGGGGGCCGACGTGGTGAAGCCCCCGAAACCCGGCACCCCCCTACGACCACACAGTGCCATCTGCCGCGAGTCTAACCTGACCCTGTTGGTATTCCAGTGATGCATCCCTGGCAGGGGGAGAGAGAAGATGCCCGGACAATGTGGCCATTCATCGGGGGGCCAGCGAGACTGACAGCGTGCAGCACGTCCCCAGAATACTAACGCTCTCTCTCCGGAAACGCTGGCAGGGACCCCATCGGCCTTTCTGCGCTCATCAGCTGAGGGTTACTGCTGTCCCTCTCCACTTTAGTCACGCTCTGAAGAACGCCCCCTCCTCGGTCCATCTGTCCGTCCATCAGTCTGCCAGCATCTCACACTACCAGTTACTCACAGTGCCTCTTTGTCATGCATGTCCATTATGCCAGGATGCGAGACGTGCGGATAGACCAGCACTATGTCTTTGTCCAAGTCCAGGTCCATCTGTACTAGTGCGTCAACCAATCAGAGTCAACCCCATCCTCTTACTAAGTGCTGGCAAATCGCATGGACGCTGAACCGATTATCTGGGTAAAAGAAGGGGAAGCTAAGCCCATCCAAAATCAACAAGAGTCAAATAAATAAATACACGCTCCTTGTTTTGCATGCAAGGTTATAATAACCACGGCTGAGACGGAGGCTGAAAGAGGCGCATTCCTAACCCACTAATTAAATATGTTTCCGGCAATGCAACCCTCCCCCTTCAGCCACTGCTTATTAAATGAAGTAGTCGTGTAACCGTCTGCGGTGTGGTTAGCTCCCAGCAATACAGTCTCTTATTAACAATAATCATATTAACGACTGCATGCACATTTTACAAGAGCCAAGCCGTCATGCAGCTGATGAGAGCATCATGATTGCACAGGGAAGGAGACACTGGCCAACTTCTGCACAGTTGTAGCATGCATGTCTGCTAAATGCATGCCCTCCGCCGTCGCTTCCAATTGCAATGGCATGCACAGCGGCGATGCAGGGGCGCATCAGACCTGGATATCCCCGGGGAAGAACACGACGTGCTGCCTCGCCTCCTCTGCGCCATCGCCGCACCGACTCCGAGCTCCTGCGGGCCGGAGCAGCAGCACCTCGTTGACCCGCTGCGGCTCGCAGCCCGGGACGGCGGAGAGTCTGAGCCAGCGTCCCGGACTGTCCTGCTCGCCCGCCGGAGAGGGGCCCGCTGCGGCGCTCATGCTCCTGGCTGCGGCGATGAGAGAGAAGGCGGCGGCTGCGGCGCGGATGCCGATCATGAGGCGGGAGGGCGAGCTAGGAGATGTCGGAGTCTGCTGATCCTCCGTGCACTGAGGAGGCCCGGCCTGACGGAGCGACCAACAGCGACATCTGCTGGATCGGTGCGGGATGGACGCTGGCATCAGGGCTAGTGTAGGGCTGGGAAAGTGAGCGTCCACAGTGCAGTATTAAAAATGTATTACAAATAAATACACAGAGGAAACAACACATCAGTAAATACAGGAGTAAATAAATACCCCGCAGGATTGGATTTTGTTCCAACTGAGCTCTCAAATACTTAATTGAACCCTTAATTGAAGTAATTTGCATGCATTTGAATATTTAAATTGTGTAACTGACAACAAGCTGGTTCCTTAACAAGAGCATTTCCGTATACAATGTTGTACTGAACTTAAACCCCCTACTGTTTAAATAATGAAAGGGCTCTGATTTAGTTCAATTAAGGGCTCAATTAAGTAATTGAGCGCTCATCAGCAGGGTAGGGGCCCCGGGCCCGGGGCTGGGAAGCACTGCTGTATAACGAGCACCCGCTGCTGCAGTCATATAACCGCCCGTCCGACTGCCCCCCTGGGCCGTGTGAGCTCACCGTCCCTAGCAATGTGCGTCATTCAAAGACACATGAATGACAGCTACAGTAAAAGTGTTCAAATATATGTGTTATTGTGTAGTATTATTTTATTTGATAAGGAACGAAAAAGAAGTGCGTTAAAACTATGTAGATAGCGTAAAACTTCAAATAGTCGCCGAGGCTAAAACATCAGCTGGTCTCCAATCGACGCCGGCTGTGATAAATGAATTGCAGTTTTACTGTAAATGTATCGATTCGATATCCCCGCTACAAGGGGGCGCTGTGATGCGATACTGTTTCACTTGACGCCTCTGGACGCTGCGTGGTGTGACGTCATGACGCAGAAAGTATGCAGTGCGGAGTTGCTGAGAAGTTGTGAACTGTGGAACTAAAGCAAGTATGGCACACTTACTCACTCGTAGTGAGCGATTATTAGATCAGTGCATGCTGTATCTGAGCTGTCTTGTTAATGTAGCTGGTACTTTCATTTAATTATACAGCAGTTTAACTTTGAACTTTTAGGTTGTGCAGTCTGAACAGTGCAGGAGCTGTGTACATAGCACTGCAATGCTTCATATAACCGATATCCATCTGCAATGAAGAGCACACGTCTATTCACACTCTTTAAATTCATACTTCAGGATGAGAGGGAGCTGCTGCATGAATGTTAATGTATTGACTGAACAGATTCATAACATGCTTACAAATCGGACGTCTCCCTGTGTAAGTTCTGTGTCAAAATAATAAAACGGTCAACGAAGGACATGGTTGTGATGTAATGTGGTGACTATTATTATTATTATTATTATTATTATTATTATTATTATTATTATTATTATTATTATTCCCCCTCATTATAAAATCATCCAGACAGGTCCTGGGAATAATAAGTCCACTGTGCAACATGTATGTGGAGGCATGTGGTAGCGTGTCTTTGAATCCCATGTGTGTCTTGGAGGGAGATGGCGTGTGCCGGACTGGGTCATCGCCTCGCCGCCTGCTTGTTGAACGTCTCGGAGGCGCGGAGGAAAGACATCGTGGACACGGTGGCCAGGGCGGCCCTCTACGACCAGCAAGGTGAGCACTTGTGTCCCCACTGCAGAGACACCGGGACAGACTCCAGTTTAATCAATAGACGGTGAGCTGACCAGACCCCCTGTGTCATATTTGTGAGCTGGTGATTGGCTGTCGGACTGACTCTCTGTCCCGTGTCGGCAGGGCGGAGGCGCGAGGGGACGGCGGTGCTCAATATCTTCAATGACCACGACTATAACCGCTCGGTTATCACCATTGCCGCAGCCATCGACAAGATCGGTAGGGCCACAAAGAGGGACCGTCCGCTGACACACTTTTGGTCCACACTGCCATTAGTCTTTTGTTTTGGATGGATTATGTGATCTTTAACTTCTACACACATAAGAACATAAGAAAGTGTCCAGTCGAGAGGAGCCCATTCGCCCCATCGTGCTCGTTTGGTGTCCATTAATAACTAAGTGATCAAGGATCCTATCCAGTCTGTTTTTGAATGTTCCCAAATTGTCTCTTCAGCCACATCGCTGGGGAGTTTGTTCAGATTGTGACGCCTCTCTGTGTGAAGAAGTGTCTCCTGTTTTCTGTCTTGAATGCCATGAAGCCCAATTTCCATTGGTGTCCAGTATCCAAATCTAACTAGTGCATTGTACAGTCTGAACATTACTGCCCTTGTTCTCAATTCTACACTTTTGACGATATACCCTAACTGTTGGTACAGTCTGAGATTGTTTCAAAGAGATACCCCACTGATGCGCTGAGCTCTGCTGCACCGTGTGTGTTCCAGGCGGGGCGGTGCTGTCTGCCTGTGTGAAGGCCTGCGAACTGATCGACATGCGCCAGCACTCGGGGGTTCACCCCTGCATGGGCGCCGTGGACCTGGTGCCCATATACCCACTGGGCGAGAGCGTGGGACTGGAGGAGTGTGGCCAGGAGGCACGAGGTGAGGTCACTGGGGAGGCAATGTGTAAGGGGCCCTGGGAAGGTGGGATTGAGTTAGGGTGGGCAATAAAGACTGCCAGGGCAAGAGAGGGCCAGAGGGGTGGCAGTAATTATAGCACTCTCTCTCTCACGGCAGGGGTGGCAGCGAGCCTGACTGAACGCATCCCCGGCACCAGCGTGTTCCACTTCGGGTTTGCTGACCTGCCGCAGCGCCGTGGCCTGGTCCAGAGGCGGAAGGAGCTGGGCTGGTTCCAGCAGAACCCAGAGCTGAGCGCCATCAAGGCTGATGTGGGAGCGGCGCCAGGGAGGAGATACGGACTCACAGGTCAGGACGGCCCTTGTCTCTGTGACACAGTGGACTGTTCTACAAAATGTGTGTGCCCTCTCTCTCACTCAGTGTCACACTTGCTCCCCTTCATCTCTGTCTGCCCCTCTTCCTCCCTCCATTCATAAGAACATAAGAAAGTGTCCAATCGAGAGGAGCCCATTCGCCCCATCGTGCTCGTTTGGTGTCCATTAATAACTAAGTGATCAAGGATCCTATCCCGTCTGTTTTTGAATGTTCCCACATTGTCTCTTCAGCCACATCGCTGGGGAGTTTGTTCAGATTGTGACGCCTCTCTGTGTGAAGAAGTGTCTCCTGTTTTCTGTCTTGAATGCCTTGAAGCCCAATTTCCATTTGTGTCCCCGGGTGCGAGTGTCCCTGCTGTTCTTGAAAAGCTCCTCTGGTTTGATGTGGTCGATGCCTTTCATGATTCCTTCATTTCTCTTCCATCTCTCTCTCTCGTACCCTTGTCTCCCAGGTGTGGGTGCCGGACCGTACGTGATGAACTGCAACGTGACCATCGATACACGTGATCTGGCCGTGGGGCACCAGGTGGCGGCGGCCCTGCGCAGCACCAGTCCGGGGGGATTGCCAGGGGTGCAGGTCATGGCGCTCCCGCACGAGGGCGCCGTGGAGATCGCCTGCAACGTGGAGAGCCTGGAGGGGCGGAGCGAGGGGCGCGAGGACTGGCCCTCGTATGACATCCGGGGCCAGACGTACTGCTACCCCCCGGCCTCCCTCATCGCGGCCCGCGTGGCACAGCTGGCGGCGCAGCACGGAGTCGCCACCCTGGGCACCGCGCTCGTGGGCTTCACGCCACAGGAGTGCCGCGGCCTGGCGGAGAGGGCGCTGCGGCAGGGGGTGGCTGAGTTCTGGAGGGAACAGCGCGAGGTGCACATGTGAGGCCGGCGGTGGGGGGGAGGCTGAAACCTCTGCATCCTGACCAGCGCTCACAACATGGACTGATGAATAAACCTGAAACTGAAGGGGTGAATCATTCAGAGCCCCCTGGTGCCAACCTGAACCCCGTGCTATATTGAATGTTTTTGTATTTTGGTGGTGTACAAAAGCATTGGAAAAATACACAAAGTACAAACAAGAATCAAACTTTTCAATTGTATTTGTTGGTTTAGTTGGTCTGCTGCTGACTGGAGTGTCCCTCCCTGTAACTGCTGGCCTCATTGCCTTTGTCACATTTGTATCTTAAGAACTGCAGCATATGGACACGACTGTAAACTATATAAAGGCTCTTCAGTGGGTGATTTCTATACATGTCAGTCCATTTATTTCATTTTAAATTGTGTATCAAATTAAATAAAGACTTAAACGTTTGTGTTCAGACTTTGTTCAGTGTGCAGTGCTATAATTTTTTATTATACAAAATTGTATTTAATGTAGTTTAATTATATATCCTTATTTACTGTTAAACTTAATCTAGAGCAGTTATATACAAGCTTATATTGGTACATTAAAATAAATAAAGCTTTACCACGTTTGATGAAACTATACTAATTAATATACTGTATGGCGCAACAGGAGCTACCTACTATATATATACACCAGCGCGTCATGCACTCATTTGTGTTTAATCGCTCTTTTGAGATTATGAAAATTAAATTAGAAGTGTATGCAATATTATATACTGTACATAATGTGTGTGTGTATTACAGTCCGTTTTCATTGGGTACGTCTGCCAAACAAATACAATAAATCACTATGAGGTCTGTTTTTGTGATGTTTTATACACAACACATTTTGCACAAATTAGTAACACTTAAAAGTTACATCAACAAAAATGACTAATGTTAATAATAATTTAGATACATTTATTTAACGATATTATTATGTATTTATTTATTAGCAGACGCCCTTGTCCAAACATTTAACCAGACTAATCGTGTTGGCTGAATAATGTTTATGCTTCAATGTGTTTTCTCCAGATCTGAAATATACATGTGTGTCCCAGCAGTGTGAGAGTAACCAGTGAAACACACACGTGTCATGCTGGTGCTGCGCTGACTGCTTCCGGGTCCCCAGTGGATCAAATGAGCCGCCTCAGCTGCGTGGATATAAAATGTATCTGAGGCGCAGACATTGTAACTGCGACTAACACCCACTGCATCATTTAATCGGTTTATCAGTAGCTGCAATGAATAAGTAACAAATTAACACAGAGACAGAGCCCGTCAGCTTCATATAGCAGGCCTGCGCCGAGATGAGAAGCCAGTCACGGTGGCCGAGAGGTTAAGGCGTTGGACTCGAAATCCAATGGGGTTTCCCCGCACAGGTTCGAATCCTGTTCGTGACGGAGGATCATCTTATTATACAATGTTGCTGCAAATTGTAACACGGTTAGGGTAGAGACTCTTTTTTTTTTTGCTGCTTTTAAAAATAAATTAATTTTTAAACATTTTTTAAAAGATTTTCCATATAACCAATCAGCTTACTAAGCTTAGAGTATGATTGATTAGGGGGGGAACTATCATCACAATGCTTATTTACATTTAAATTATTCTCATCTAATGTGCTCTTGTCCCTCATTCATACAGTCTGAGAAAATACACTTAATTCAATATTTCCCCCTTCACTGGGTTGTTACACTGAACGAGAGTATTATTATTATTTACTTCTTAGCAGATGTCCTTAGCACTTATTGCAAACACTGACATATTTAGAAAATTATATTTGTGTTGCTTGATTTAAATGATATTAATTGCAATATAAAGCGAATGTTTCCAACATGTATTTTTACATTAGTAAAATAAATACAGAACGCAGAATACAAAAGGATACTTTAGTGAAACCAATATAATTTATATATATGGTATATGTGAGTTGTATATTATTTGTATATTAAACCCATAGTTTTAATATACATGCACTTCTGTAATTTTGAGACTGTAATTGTATTATGTTTTAATTTGTGTGTGTGTGTGTGTGTGTATATATATGTATTTGTACTGTATGAATGCCCTTTGTATTGCTCTTGTGCCCTGTAAGTCTCCCTGCATAACAGCGTCTGCCAATAAATAAATCATAATCATAACTATTAATATAATTGTTATAATTCTAATATTTTCAATGATGCGAGTCACACGTCATGCTTAGAAACTCTGACAGGAAGTCAGGCTCTGATGCCACGCGTAAGCCAAAGCATGGGCAAGGAGGCCGACCATCTACGTCACCGCAGGTTAAGTTCACCGCATAGCTGACGTCACGCACCCAGGCAGCAGGTAAATGCGCACAGGTGACAATTACGTCACAGCCCGGGCCAGCTGTGCTCGCACGAGAACGAGGCTGACACGGAAGGAATGTTTCTGGAAACGACGCGGCTGCCTCATACCACGTGGAGCTCTTGACTCAAAACAGCGTTATCACCGACAAGCACAGCAGCAATAACAGCACCTAATATCGCGTACAGCTTCAAGTAAACAGCAAACATACAGAAGATCAACTTTCGGCCAAATAAATAAATGCATAATCAAACAAGGCGATGTCGAAGGTCGAGCAAGTTTCCAGGAGCCAATCAGACGCGTCGCTTTCGAGGCCATAGTGAACGACGGCGACCCAGGGACGTGCCCATGCTCGGTTTGCCGGGGGGCTTCAAAGCACTTGTTGTTTCATGTTCACAAAGGAGCTCCTTTCCAGTGTATTTTCACACACAGGCGTTCACGACACGAATGTATTGGTCGGCAATGGTTCAAAGTCGACGCCTGCGACCGCCTACCTCGGTCAATTACACGACCTCACCCTCCCGGCCACCCCCTCCGGCGCGCAGGATGGAACAGTCGAACTTTATTTATCCACCCGGCGGCCGCACGTTGGCGCAGTCCGGGGCTTTGTGTAGAGGAGTAGGAGCGGCAGCGCGCACCCGCTGAGCAGATTAAACTGATTTAAATTGGGCAGAAAAGGGAAATCAATCCGCGTAGGTTGTCGTGGTCGAAGTCTTAAACCAGAAGCAACACTAGCATTACTTCCAGGGCACAAGAAACAACCTCACAGCCATAGTCTCACAGTGTCACTGTACTGCTATATGACCAACTTAACCCGCTCACAAAGACCAGCCCGGCCTGAAAAGAGAGAAATGTGCTTCTCCACAGATATCACACAAGGCCTCCGTCTTCGGTAAAGCAGCGGAGACCCACTCAGGGATAACCCGATATAGCCCTCCGTGTGTGGAAGCGGCTCCCGGCTCTTCCGGGTGGCCGTAGAGAGACTCCGTGCGGCGGATACATTGTTGCGGCGGCGGACACACAGTCGCGGGTTTGTGCGGGAGCGCGGGTTCAAAACTGGGCTCAGTTTTATGATTCTGACCTGGTTGTCCTTTTTTACCGCCTCCAGATTGTATTTTTATATCTTTTTAATCGTTCCTTTTCCGGTTTGTTTAAGTGATCAGGGTGAGGAAGTGAGCACAAAAGTGGAGATTAAAAAGCGAAAGTGCAGCCCTACAGATAACACTAGCGGGTGGGGGGTTGGTGTCCCCCTGCACATCTGTCCACTGATCCGGTGCATTACTAATCGGCTGCCCTCAGCTGTGGGCACATATTGCATTTCCCTCCTCTGGTGCCACACGCCCCGATGCTGCTCAAATAAGTAGCGTTTCTGTGAAATTGAGATCAGTTTTCAGATCAGCAGCAGTATCATGTCGAACCTCTCAAACGAAGCCGTTTTCTTGATAAAAGATGTTAAGCCTGGGCTGAAAAATTTAAATATCGTCTTTATTGTTTTGGAGATCGGTAAGTGCCTGCTGTGGATGGATGGATAACCCCTCATGGAGAGCAGGATTGTTTCTTTCTTTCTTTCTTAAAGGGACAGAAGCTTTTAGAAAAGTCTGTTTTCCAGTGATGTAATAGTCTACAGAATGACGCAGTTGTTCCAGAACTTATCCAACTAACATTGTTTGTCAGTTGCCTTTTTCCATGTGCTCCTCATTGTTGTTTTTGGTGTTTTGTCTGTTGTAAAGCTGTGGGGGGGGGATTTCCTTTACCCGAGTTGAACTCTGCCCAGGCTCTGTGCTGTGGTGTAGTGTGTCAGTCTGGCTCTAAAGCAGACTGTTTTGGAGGAGTGTTTTGTTTGCCTTTGCTAAATCTGCAGGCACAAACACCAGCGTGGATATTAATGGTAATACCAGACGTCTTCAGATTAATTTATTTAAATGCACACAGGACAGCAGTTCGTTTATAGTCCCAGACTCTCCGAGTTGTTCTGTGTTCTGTGCAGGGGAATTACAATCGATAATATATATTAGTCATATTTGTGTTTCTCCACTTTCCTTCTCGTTCACAGGTCGGGTGACCAAGACGAAAGATGGCCACGAGGTGAGGTCCTGTAAGGTGGCAGACAAGAGTGGCAGCATCACCATCTCCGTGTGGGACGAGCTGGGCAGCCTGATCCAGCCCGGAGACATCATCCGCCTCACCAGAGGGTACGGCTCCTGTCCCAGTCTGTGCACCCCCTTCCCCCACCTCGCCCTGCTGGTCTGGCGCTCAGCTTGCACCCTGCTCTAACACTCTCCGTCCCTCCCTCCCTTATTGCTCCATGTTTTTCTGTCTCGCTGCTGCAAATCCTCGCTTTCCTGTCCTCCCAGGGCTTCTCTGCCTGCATGCTGGCACACACTGGCTCCTCCTCCTGCCCCCCCAGTGCTCTCTGCCCTCCCAGCCGTCCTCGACACCCACTCCGCTCACGTTGTCGGACTCTGTTGGCACTCGAACGTTTACAAGATGCGCCGTGGTGGAATAGTCAGTCGGTTGCTACAGCGCTGATTTTAAAATGGGGTTTTCTTCCCTTTGCCAAATGCACCACAGGTTTTGTTTTTATTCTACCACGAGAAATGTTTACTATATTTAAATGGTTTAGATTAATCAAATTCAGACAGAATGACTACCGATCACAAAGCAGGAACACCAAATTGTGTGGATGGTAAGCAAATTCAAACCAGGAATGAAAATCTAAAGGAACAAAAGCATAGTCACAGACAGCAGGACCTGCAGCCGAGAAGCACAGCCTTTAGGAAGCACCCTTTAATGATCTGGATAAGCCACAAGCTCAAGAGCCTTATGCTGGATTGCACAGTGCCTTTATAGTTAGGTGCAGTTAGGGCCCTTTTTATTGTTCCCAGTTTTGCTTCCAGCTACTGGGGTTTTGTGTTGACTTGCAGTTCCCTGGGAATTGTCTATGAAGTGAAAGATGGGAATGGGAGTAGAACAGGTTCACACACCTCACTGTGATGAGTATTGAGATGAGCCATGCTACCAGCTGACATGTTTCAAACAGTTTCTTGTCTTAGTGTTTATGGAGGACTACCTATTAACAGGACACACAGGCAGGCCACCCATTATTTCTTCTACATTTTGATGTCATGCAGCGCCAGGGAAAGGTCCCCCCCTGAACGCCGTTTGCTTATTGGGATCGATCTGAAGTCCCGAGACACGCACAGCCGGGTTAAATCTCCGTGCTCCGCAGCCCTGGCCTTTCCCCCACTCTTCCACTCTCGTGTGAGTCGTGTAGCGTGTGCATGCTCTGTTTCCATCACTTTCGTCCTTGTGGGAACACTTCCTGGGTCCTGTTCTTGATTCTGCCCCTGTTCTCGGCCCCCCAGTTATGCCTCCATATGGAAGGGCTGCCTGACGCTGTACACGGGCCGCGGAGGAGACCTGCAGAAGATTGGGGAGTGAGTATTGAGAGAAGGGGGGGGTCAGCAGCTGATTCAGTGAGTGAATGAATTCAATCATTTTGACCTTTACCCAGAGCTGCAGCCGGCCCGGGGTTTCTCGCACAAGTCCAGTACAGAAGTTCTAGTTCTGATAGCGGCACGAATATAAACTGGCCTGTATTTGGAGGAATGTAACGTCCCCAGATTTAAGGACTTAAGGACTATATTTGATGTGTTTTGGGGTCTGCTGGGCTCCTCCAGCAGAGTCCAAATTAACAGATTTAGATATTTTATCATTTAGACTGGCCCCCCATATTCATAATAGAATATTAAACTGAAGGAACAGCATAGGAGGAGTGTGATTTATAGAGCAAACGTATAATACAAGACTAGTCACTGCCTGTCATAAGGTGCTGATATTTAATGCAGACCTCCTGACTCCTGCAGCAAAAGGGGAAAACAAAGGAGAGTTAATTTCATTGCACAGCCAGGTATGATACCAATTACTTGGTTTGAGAGGACAATTAGGTGCTTTAATGTAAAGGGTCCCTGCTCTCAGCCTGAGATGGAGGAACTGAAAACACTCTGTACTTGTAAGATGTGTTCCTGTCCGTGCAACAGCAGGTGAAAGACCTCCTTGTCTTGGTGTGAATGTTTAATTCCTCGCAGGCTGAAGGTGTAACTTGCGTTCGTGCGCTTTTCTCCTTTGTTCCCAGGTTCTGTATGGTGTATTCGGAGGTGCCAAATTTCAGTGAGCCCAACCCGGAGCTGCTCGCCCAGGCCAGCATACAGAATAAGACTGTGAGTAACAGGCGAGAAACGCACCGAGCGCCGGGAGAGCCCTGCCGTTTCACCACCAGCGCACTGTTGCATCTCATTCACGTGTCCATCTCTCTAAAACGGTTTGAGGAAATGTCTGGAAAGCGGTTGCATCCCCCTGGCAGGCGTCCTCGCCCCCGTGTTTTTGTTGCAATCCTAGCTACCCTCCAGCGAGTCTGTGCAGAGAGCAGTCTCATGACCCTGGCCTTCTGCATTCCTTGCATATCTCTCACTCCTTCTCTTGGAAAACTCGATGCTCCTCCCCCACTCCCCTTGATAAGCGAGTCCGGAGGCGCCGTTATCCGCGGTGCAGGAACGGGCCGGCCTGTCTCTCTCTGCAGTATTACTCTATTATACAGAAATTGTCTCCAGCCTTTGATTCGCTGCTGGACGAAAGTCTCTCCAAGCCCAGTCATGAAACGTGCATTTAATCCTGCATTTCCCCAGTTTTATTTTATATTAAACTTATACAGGTAGGGCTCTGTGGGCATTTCATGTAAACATACACTAACTATCTTTTAAGTTTTTATTTGTTGGTTTCTGGAGAAAGTAGTTTTATAACCTCTCAGTGGAGATCTTCCCCCGGGCCCACTCAGTTATTCCCCCTGTAAGCTGTTATATTTTAGTCTTTCCCGGGCAGCTGAACAGAAACACGCAGTTCTGTGTACGGCTGTGAAGCCCAGTCCGGCTACTTAGTGGTTCTCCGCTGGAGACTGATTGGACTGAAACGGTGTTGTGGGAAAGAGGTATTGGACAAGACTACAAACAAGGCTGGAAACCACCATGATGGAATGAAAATGAACAAAAAATAACATTTTTGCATACGTGTCTGTGTCCCTGTGTGTCCTCTGTAACGTGTGACTTTTTCTCTTCAAGGCCAAAGCAGAGCAGAGAAGCAACTCGCCAACAAACGTCTCCAATACAGGTACCCCAGTGCCGAAGGGTGATTTTTATTCTCTACTCTTGATGATGGGTCTCGTGGTGTTTGTGAAATTGCTGCTCCATGCTTAAGAATCGCTGCCGCCCCCAGCGAGGCTCCCACACACGGAGCTGTGCGCTGTCATGTGACGGCTGCAGGAGGGATCTCTCTTTTCCTGGTTCTTAAAGTCGTGGCACACTTGGCCTGGTAGATGAATCATGTATAGGGCCGGCTTGAGTACTTTGAGCTGAAGAACTATTAAACTGTCCAGCCAGCTGCACTGTCACACAGTTCTTTGCTCAATAAAAACCCTTCATTTATTGATTTGTCGGTTCATTGCAAAACCCTGACCAATCCTTGTTCTCTCCCTCTCTCTCTCCCCCTCTCTCTCTCTCTCTCTCTATCTTTCTCTTGTTCCGTTTTTCTCTCGCTCAGGAAACGGGGCTCAGACTTACTCCACCTCCAGCTCCTCTCCCGCCCCCCGAGACCCCTCCTCTTTCGGGGGCGCCGGCCGGACAAACGGGCGCGTCCCGGGAAACGGCGGTCCCCCGACTGCCTCGGGGGCCACCGCCGGTGTCTCCAAACCCTCGGTCACCATCAGCAATGGCAGGGACCCCCGACGGGCCTCCAAGAGATGAGACGCAACGCCACGTGCCAGTGCCCCCCGCCCCCCAGGAGATACCACACGCCTGCCCCCCCGACGTGGCCGCACTACTGCTGCCAGAACCAATACTGACCTTCCCCCACCCCCCCACACTTTGCAAAAACTATACACCCTACTTGAACACTTAATGCACTTTTATTTTTTATTTATCGTAAACTCTTGAAACGTTATTGCTGTAATTTTCATCAGGATAATTTTTTTTCTTTGAAATGCGTGAACTTATTTTATATGTATGTATGTGTGCGTTTATATATAATTACACACGTATATACATTTTTATTTTAAACGAGGAATTGCAAAGCTGCTGGTGCCGACTTGTCGTTTTTCCTCTTGACCAAAATTGACCAGAAGTGACCATGTTGAAGTAGAGGTGGTAGTTTGAGAAATTCACATTCAGTTAGGGTAAATTAAACTAGTGGCAAAAACAATAAAACATTCATACAAACAAACGAACGAATGGAGCCACGCTTCTCTGCTGACCCTTTCTTGTCTCTCTCTGTCCCCCAGTGCCGTGGCTGTGGCCCTGCCCGGTGCGGTGAGGGGACAGTGGTCAGCGCTGGTGTGGACGGAGCTGTACACGGTGCCGTGCAAAGGATCACTAGCTGCTGGAAACACTTTTTCAAAACCTCTTTATTTATTAGCTGTCTGGCTTCCTAAGTGTTTAGTGAAACCCGACCGCTTCGTCAGTTTCAAGGGGTGGCCACATGATGTCCCCAGACAATTCCCCAATTCCTACAGTCTCTTCCTCAACTTGTCCAGTCTGTGGTAGAAGTGTCCGTGGGAATGATTGTACAGGAGCTTGGACTCTGTGGGTGTTGAGTTGAGCTTCATGGCCAGTGAGACCAGGATCTCTGGACTCCATGACCCTAGAGCGGCCTGGGCCTTTTCATCAGGTTAATTGGCCCGCCTTAAGTATAGTGTTCATTTGCTAGGCTTTGTTTTGTTGGACATGTACCTTATGCCAGTGCCTTTAGTAATTCTTGTTTTGATTTATTATAATTTATAAATCAGCCAGGAAATACCTGTCAAAGTGAACTGATTATGAACATTAGTCTGATGGAGTGGGAACCCAGTCCAATGAGCTGGCAGGGATGCAGGCCACATGGGCCTGCCAGTCCTTGGCATCTGTGAAAACTGCCCCTTCCCCCTTGACCCACTTCTCCACTGATGGTAAGCACCCCGAAGTGTTCCCTCGCAGTCATAAGGGACGCTCCAGTCTTTCACAATAAATGTACAATGTTAAGAAGGCGCCGGCGGCATGGTCTGTCTGCGTGAGGCCCCAAGCCCCCCGTGCGCTCGCTCTCTGAAACTGGGCGGCCCGTTCCCTGGCCGCGCTGAAAGATGAGTGCGGAGCAGGGAGGTTGTGCCTGTGTGTGTGTTCAGATCTCACACGGCCGGCTGCTCGTGCTCAGCCCCACGGACCCCGCGCGGTGTCGTGCTCTCCAGGGATCGGCGTAGCGGCCAAGTGAAACGCAGATGATTTAGAGCCACTCCGGGCACTCCGAGACACTGAATTAATGGAGCCGCGGAGCAGAGCGGATTGGCCTCGCCTCGCCTGGCAGCGGGAGAGCGCAGCAACGTGATGCCTCGATGTGCCCGGGGTAGATTAAAGCGCATCACGTCTCCATCTACCTACTGGGATTAGGTTCTTAATTTAGCCACAGTGACAGCGAGTTTGGTGCGTGTCCCAAAAAATGTGCACGAGATTTGTGAGCCTAGATGGGGGTGTTGAGCTCAGGGTTGACTGTATACGTGCTTTTGTGTGGGATGGTTTCCAGTCCTGCAGTAAACGGTTTGCTGTGCACAGTGGTTTCGGTGTGGGGAGCTGTGTGTCCAGTAGGAGGCTGTCATGTGTTTGCATGTTTGACCCCTGACCTCTGACAGACCAGGATTCATGCAGATGCAGTGCCCACGCACTGATGCAATGTTAGAGGGTCACAGTCACATAGGCATTGATTAATATGCTAAACCATATGAACAGAACAATCCCTGCATTACAGGTTTCGCAACATACATTAAAAACATGGTGCATTTCCACTTTAATATACATATATATCTGATTAATGGAGAATAAATATATATATATATAGAGAGAATGATATTCAAGTAAAAACACCAATTGATGGCCAATTGATGTTTCCAGATTCCCTGCAGTGAGTTGGTTTTGACACCAGAGAGCGACAAAGCACTGTTTCTACGCTCGGCTCCTATTGAGGCGAATGGCAGGTTGGGCGGATCCCTCCTCCTTCCCTCGTTCTTCCCTCGCTCTCAGTGCCGCTGCTGGGAAGGCCGTGTTTTGGGAAGATTAGGCACACAGCGTGTTATTAATAGAAAAACTGCAGCGCCGGGTTCTCAGCTTTTGATAGCTTTTTGGTTTTGGGCCAATGTTGTGTAAATGGAGCTGGTGTGGAAGATTTGACAGACGTTTTGCTAGGACCTTATTTGGGAGCAGACCCCCCTCCAGTTCGCTGTGTTTGGCGACTCTCTAAGAGTCAGCCTTGTGAATCTGAAATGGGCTTTTCCTGGTGACGGCTCTTCACGGGGACGGGAAATGGCTGCAGGTCAAACAGAGCGGCTCACTCGAGTGTGATGATGTGAAATTGCTTCGGTGGATGTGATCCCGGAGGTTTACTGCGGTCTTGTGGAATAAAGCTTCTTCACCCTCATGGGAACAGCCTGTGATGCCGCTGGGGAATTGGTTGCCCTTCGTTACGTTTTAGAGGTGCAAGTGACAAGTTAAAATTGGCCGCAGCACGGTGGATGAATCTGCTTGTTGATTAAAGTTGTCGTTAAGGGGTGTGTGTGCGCCAGGAGGTTGAGGGAGGGTTTTTTCCTCCGATTCTCTGACATTGAAACCAAGAAAAAGTGTTTCCAGAGCCCTTAACCCTTTACTCTCGTCTATCCCACTGCGTGTGTGTGTTCAGTGGGAAAGATCGTACAGACCCCAAACCCTCTCACTCCTCTAGATGTGTTTTACTCATGGGTGTGTGAGGAAACTGCGGTTTGAATACTTATGGAGAGCAGTAAACATCTGATACATATTAAAGACACACAAATGTGTTACAAATGATTTATTCTTTACTTTTGAAAAAAGTGTTTTAATAAAAAGGAGTACAGACACAATACATCACAGTGGACAAGAATACAAGCTCTCTGCCGTGGAAAGGAACTTGTGTGGCATTAGTGATAACGATTAGTAAAAAGATAATTTTAAAGAGAACCTATATTTCCATATATTACTATGTCATCTGCAACGTGAGCAATGGGGGGGGGGCGACAAACATTCACGTCATGGATCAGAGTATTTAAAGGGCAGTTTTATATATATATATATATATATAAGTATGCATATAATATATATCTATCTATCAACCATACACCTTTCTTCACTGGATCAAACCCCTAAACCCGAGACACACAGCAGGCATTTGTACAGTTGGTCTGTATTGTGTGTTTTTAAGCCCTCCCCAAAATTAAACAAACACGCAAACCCCAAAAAACAAAACCAAAAACCCTACACTACATTAAGACAAAACCCATGCGGTGGGCGAGCTCTAGTTTGGTTTTACCGCACTGGTCCAGTACTTGTCAGAGACACACAAAATGGCTACAATACCGTAGTGCTTGTTTCTGGTTTCTCCTGTCTGTGAAAGGACTATCAGCATAAGTCAGTGAGTCTGTGTCGTTAATTAGAAGTCCTCTCTCTTGTTACGCTCCTGTGTGAGTCTCTGAGCAGCACAGGGTCGCTGCTCTCAGAAGGCACAGCGACTGCGTTGTCTGCTTTCATTAACGCAAAACGATGGAATGTGTGGGTTTTCTGTGGAGAAACACTTAGGCCTACACTTAGGCCTAGGCATCCTCTCTGACATCACTACCTCCCCTGGGCCTGGAAGAGGCCAGATCAGCCGTCTCTGTGCGTCACTGTTCGTGTGTAATGTGTAATTCCGATTAAGGTCAAATTGCATCTATTCAATAACAGAGAGATGTGGAACAATTAGCTGAATATCCTCATGGACCAGCGCATGGATGATAGATCAATACCGAGTGTGTTCACAGTCTTTAGAAGGTGGTGATTGATGGTGACCTATAAAACTACCTGCTCTGGACACACCTGACTGAAGAGTAAACCATTGGCACCAGACCGGAGACCAGTCCTCAGGCTGCAACATCATATAGAGATATAGAACTATACTGTGTGTGTATATAGATATATCCTGTTTAGATATCTATCTATATCTGCTAGTGGTGGCATTGGAGGCCAGAATTTGCCGTGTATGTGCGGCTGAGGAAGGTGCTGATTGTCTGAAGATCCCCATTCTCTCTCACTCTTCCCTCAATCGGGCGGCTCCGTGTGAGGGTGCCTCTCTGTTGAGCGGCTGCCCAGAGGCCCTGTTTGAGAACAGCACACCTGTATTCAATGGGGCCCGGGAGTTTATGGAAACTATGCCATCAATCTTACCTGCGGACGAATATGTAAATCTTTCTTTCTGCACTTCGGGACACCGCCAATTTTACGGCAAAACGAGGCTTGAAAAATGCCTTGAAGAGGAGCTATTTGTCAAATGCCATATGTGCATGGAAATGTGCTCTTAACATGTGCCTGACCTCAAACGGGAGCTTTTTGGGGCAGCGAGTCTCGCATGCACGTCTATGTAATGGTGTCGGTGAATTTTAGACACGCAGGAAGTGAGGGTAGTGTCTACAGCTGTGGTTCACTGCTTGGGCTGCTTCACAAAATAGAGATGTGCTTCTGAGGGGCTTTAATGAATAATCCATTCACAGCTGGACAAGCACGATGGGGCCCCCGGCTTCCTGTCACTTAATCTCCTTAATGAGGTATGGAGTGCCACTGCGGCCGGGCCCCTGTGCAGAAGCAAGGCCGTAGATGGTGCAAATGTGCTATAAATAGGTGATAACTGAGAGAAAAGCCCCCTGTATACACTTATATAACGAGTGTGTGAGCTGGAGGTGTCTTCAAGTCTGTGTTGGGTCAAGGCCAGGCTTGACTGACTGGCAAGACCACCCCCCTATAAGATATGTTTAGCTTTTATGATTGCACACTATCACTCGGCGTCCTTGTGTAGGAATCCCTCCTCAAAAAAACAAAGCAACTGTTTGTTGTGTTGTTGTGCATGTTCACTTTCGGATACTTTAATCTCAAGGACGCGCAGAAGGTTCAAGCACTGTCTGGTTGAAGAATCTGGTGCTCGGTGGGAAGAGAAACCAGGGACACTGCGGGACCGGGGTGGAAAACCGCTGTCCCAGTCTCTCAAAGCTCAGCGCTGCTCTCTCTGCACACACAGACGGCCAGTATGACACAGACGCAGTGTGAAGAATCTCGATAATCCCCCCCGAGCGCCTGGGACCTCCCAGTTGCTGCCGCCTGGGAGTAAATAACAAGTGTGAGATTCCGATTATACGATTGTACTCACAGGCGGGCAGGGCGTGGCGAAAACCAGGGCTCGGCTTAAGTTTCAGGAAAAAACATTTATTGAAGCTGAATGTGTACCGTTCAAGTTATTTGGGATTTATTACATACATATTGTATAGTGTTTTGCTGTAAGAGCTTTGTGAGGTTTGCTGGTGCTCGATCATATTGAGAAACGTGTTCGAACAGCATCGACTGCAGTACTGCAATCGTACGAATCAGGATTCCTCCTCCACGGGAGATGTTTTCTCTCTCTGCACAGCGAGGGTTACGAGGAATGGAGGACCCGCAACACCCTGTGGTGTGTTTATTGATCTTATTAAGAGGAGCGCGTCTGAACTCGCTGCTTCACACACGTTTGTGCACTTCATTACTTTTGCATAATTTATCAGAGCAGAGATGTGTCTAATGTGGTGTAAAACTACCAGCAAGATTGATTTAAAGATTTCAAGGTTTACTATAATTTACCGTGGAGCAATTCAAGCAAAAGAAAGATTACAGGGGAAATTACACTCTCTCTCTCTGTCTTTCCCTTTCTCTCTGTGTTCAAATTAAGATTTTATACGGCACCACTGAGGTTTTCAGGGTTATCTGCTGGGGCTGCCGGAGGTAAACGCAGACTCGTTTGTGATTGATTCTGTATTTCTGCACAAAGCTGAAGTGTTAAGGAATGTGTCCAGCATAAACTGTGCCAATCAGGAGTCCTTTTGGAGGTGGAGAAACAAAATGACCCCAACAACAATGAAAACACTAGTCCAGGCGGGTCCTACTGTACTATACTGTCTCTGGGTGGTGCTTTAGGCCTCTGTGCACATGCCTGAGTGATTCTCCTCCCTCTCTGCTTTCACATCCGCCATGCATTACCTTAAGAAGAGTGTCTGACACTAAGCAGTCGTGTTGTACAGTAAAACAATGCAACATCTAATCCTACCTCCCCCCCACCCCTCTGTGCTCTCAGTGGCTGTGCTTTCCTCTGAACCGCTGCTCTGCCCTGCAACACGGAGGGGGAGCGGCTTACAAACTTGCAGCTGGAGGGTATGAGTCAGAAATCCCTGGATCTCAACCCTCGCAAGAAAGACAGGCAGCACAACAGCAGGAGACCACCAGAGCATTCAATACAGATCAGCGGCCTTGCTGAATCAAGGTCACTGCGTCTTGTGGCCGGCTGTGGCCACAGGTAAGAGTGTCACACATATAGATAAGCACCTGTCGTTGTATAATATAAAGAGCCAGCAACATTATAAAGGAAGAAAATAAATGAAGGAAAAAAAACATCTGGCGAGAGGCCACAGCAGTGAGTGTTAAAGAATACCTGATATATACAAATGACAAGAGCGGGTCACTGGGGCTGGTGTTTGAAAAGGAGTGAGTGAGTGTGGGAAGGGAGGGGAGGGCAGAGGTTGAAGAGACTAGTATGGAAGGAATGTTAAAAGCCTGTAGCTCAGGGGAGTCTGTGGGAGAACGTGAGGGCACAGATCCACCACCCTGGCATGAGGGGGGCAGTGTATGGAGGCAGAGGGTGGCATCAGGCAGGCTTTAGCTCTGCTCGGCCGACTTCACGGAGGCGTGGGCCTCTTCGTGCGGCAGAGTGGCGGAGAGGGAGTACTGGGGGTCTTCGTCCTCCACGATGGTCAACTCCGTCTCCAGGCCTCCAGCCGCCAGGCTGCTCTCGGCGGGGCTGTGGAACTCCTCTTCCTCCTCCTCTGCCTCGTCCTCCCCTTCCTCTTCCTTCTCCAGGGAATCCGCCGTGGCCTTGATCTCCTCCAGCGTGGGGGCCAGCTGGGAGTGCACCTCGGTGAAGGGGACGTCCTCGTCCGGGCTGCTGACGGGCCCCAGCTCGATGGAGGCCAGGGCGGTCGGGGAGGCCTCGGTTTGGGGGGAACCCTCTCCATCCCGCACCTTTTTGACGTTGAAGGTGAGTGGCGCCACCTTGAAGGAGGAGCTCTTAGTGCTGGGGTTCTTCTGGTGGTTGGGGGTCAGGCTCTTCTTGATCTTCTCCCGCTTCTCCGGCGAGACGATCTTGGTGCTGATCTTGTTCATCTTCTTCTCAATGTTCTGCCGGGAGAAGGCCTTCTTCAGGCTGTCCACCTTCTTCAGGCTGGAGCGCTTGATCTTCTGGGCACGCGTCTGCTCCAGCCGCTCCCCCACCAGGGTCCTCTCCACCACCTCCTCGTCCTCGTCCTCGTGGCCCAGCTCCTCGTCGGAGGACAGGCTCACGGTCTGCAGCACCTCCTCCTGGGAGCGGTTGGCATCCACCGAGGGTGTCTCCTCTTCGCCCTCGGTCCCGTGGGGGTAGGGCACCGGGTCCTTCACGAACACGCTGGACGGGATCTCGTTCTCTTCCTGAAAGAGAGAGGCAATCGTGTAAACCATTGCATGATGTTTGTACACAGTGTTGAGCAAAGATATTGGTCACTAGTAATGACTGAGTGAGTATCACAGCGTAGTATCCCCTGACTGTCTTGTACACTTTATTTTCAGGTTACATATATAATCAGTAGGGGTTGGATTAAAGTTGGGGCTTATATCAATGTTGGAACATCAGAAGAACCTACGTTTACGTTTTTGCCTGTGTCAAGCAAATGTTCACTGAAATAAACTCACTATGTACTGTAGATATATTACATCAATGAACAAGCATGCAAGAAAGGTTGAGACCACTGTAAACCTGCACCTTCAACACCTTTTTGAAAAGCCTGTCTCCAGAACCAAGCAGGTTGGCCCCTGGTCTGCCTATAGATAGTCCATGGTTGACCTCGGTCCCGGCTAAATAAGGCGTTTGCAGTTCATTCGATTAGGAGGATTGTGTGTAGAAAAAAAAACCTGCAGCAATTGTGTGATAAACAATACCTCTCAGGACAATGGTATGTCTGTGCGGGGAGTGTTGCTGGCTCGCAGTTATAGTGTGTATTGTGCTGGGGGTGGCATGACCCACGGGATTAGAGCAGAACTGGCTGGGATGCTGTTGTGAAGCTCTGCAGAGTCAGACATGGCTGTCCTCAGCACAAGCTGGACTCATAGGTTACAGAGAAGGTCCCTGATGGCTGAATGGCACCGAGTGACACTCAACTGCAAATTAGTGTACTTTACAGCTTCAGCAGACACGACTTCTAGGGGTTATAAATAAAATACATAATCACCTCTGTGCTGATTTTTTCATGCAGTTGTTCTGTACACTTTAATAAATACAAGAAAAAGTCTACCCCAGAGACTCTGTTTGTCTGCCTCTGTTCAGTCCTCTCCTGGAACAACATCGCAGTTAAAAGAACAGTGAGGACGAGGGGAAGGAAGCCAAAACGAAGCCCCACTCAGATTTTCCACTGGCTTTTGGAGATCCTCCAAGTCAGGGGAGGGGAAGGGAAGGAACCCAGTGAACTGCTGGTTTGCTCTGGCGCTGAGCCCCCCCCAGGAATGCCAGCAATGCGCAGGAGAATTAAAAACCTCACTGCCGCAGCGAGCCCCGACATTGTAACACATCATGGCCAAATCGCACCCAGCTCTATCCCTCCCACACGACCACTTCCCGTGGGCATGCCACAGGACAAGACCAAATCCGGTTCTTGAGTGTTATCGTGCTTTGTGGTCTTTACATCGACATTGATCTAGTGATGGGCCCAGCGGAAAATTAAAATTAGCACCTTTTCCATGTTTTTGGAGAGCTAGGAATGACCCGAAGAGACGTAGGTAAGGCGCAGGTGCCCCAGTAGAGCTCTGGTCTGGACTGGAGCAAGAGGGCCTGACTTACATCCATTGAAACGTCAACTTACTTGTGGCTCGAGTGTAACACATGCAATGACAGCAAACAAAGCATGATCCATGTGTGTATTTATGTATTTATTGATTTGACAGAGGATATTGAAATCTGTGAGGTAACTGAGAGTCCATACCATGTTGGAAAATCTTGGACTCACCCTTGACCATGCTTTGTCCTAATCCCAACACATGTCCACTCAGACACACAGTTTCCAATCCTTCACAAGCCACAAACACACAATCTGACCCTTCCTCAACATCTCAATTCTCTGCTGAGACTCGTTAGCTCAGCTGCTGCTTTGAACACGGGGACGATAATAATACAAGAATGTGGGTGTGGTCCCCAGCTGCTCTTGTGGTAATTGTGTTTTCTTGGCCGATCGGTGCATTTCGATAGTATACCGCGAAACCGCGAGAGAGTTCCTGAAGAAAGTTATTGAACCCAAAGTAAGAGTGAAGTAGCCGGGTCTTGTTGAGTCGGCGAGAGTTTCGCAGGGAAACTACAGTGAGGATCTTCACAGCAGACTTCTGACGGACATACTGGGCGTGGGGGTGTCTGTGATGAACTCTGGGCACACCAAAGACATGCATGGTTTATTTATCTGTCTCTATTTTTGTAGAAAGAAGAATGCAGTTACTGTTGGTTCTTTTTACATTACTCTGGGGTTAAAGTCTTTAACTGGAAAAAAATGCATCTGAAGTTCAACAGATGGTTCTGAGTGAAATGGACTTGGTATGTATCTCATTTAGCTGAGCGCCGGGCCACAAAGGACAAGGGAAGAAGAAAGGAGTGGTGGAAAAGAAAGGGATAAGCTTTTATGTTTCTAGCTGGGAATGCAGACTCCTAAAGAAGCAATACTCTTACCCTCCCACTGTTAGGAATTTGGAAAAATAAAAATAAATACAATAGCTCGGCTATAAAAAAACAAAAATGCCCCGTCCTCTTGTGAGAGCTGTTGGGTTGGTGCTGAATGTTGCTGTTTATCTGCTGACAACGTGGTTTCTATCTTGAACCCAGGCTTTCGTTTACTACATGGCTGGGAAATCAAACAAACATGCCAAAAAAAGAAAAAGGTTTCACAGCCCACAGGGGAAACGATCTTTAGGAAGAGTTTCCGGTTGAACTGCCAGCGTTTCAGCTATTTGGAGTAACTGGTTCTCCTGTCTCTGCCCCAGGCCGGCGCTGACAGAATTCAATTTCACAACCCAACTGAACAGAATAATGCATTCCACCCCAGAGCGCGGAGAAAATCAGCGACGCAGCCGAATGTTTGGTTTTAAAGGAAATTGTCCGTGCTGGAGATGAGCACTGACACATGTATAAAAGCCTAGATAAATACCCCCCTACACAGGAAAACAAACTGCAAAGCATACAATCCAAACCCAGATACACCTGCAGGGCTGTTGTCCAGTTGTGTGCTTTATGTATCTGCAGTTTATGCCCAGACTTACTTGCATGGGGTGCATTTGTGTCTACACTGTGTCATGCAACGTACAACCACCATAGTTGTCTTTTTTATAAATAGTATTTTTATTTAATTGTATATGCATTTGCAGTTTCCTGGGTTTCTCCTGGTTAACGCATCTGATTTCCTAAGATGCCCTGAGGAAACGCAGAGCCGGCCAGCGCAGTTCTGTGCTCTCCCAGGAATGCCGGTCGGTATGTAGCACTATCAGCTGAGGAATGCACAGGGCACGGCCCCCATACCTGCTTCCTCCGCGGAGGGGTGCGCTGAGAAACAGAGTGTACTGCCCCCCAAGTACGGCCAATCAAAATGTGCCAGAAGAGTTGCTGTCTTAATTTGTATGTTGCTATGCCTTTTCAAAATATTATTGACAGAAAATCCTTTCCATATAAGACCGTATTCCTTATGTTCTCTGAACTGGGCAGGGTCGTGCATTCCTGTGCTTGCTGTGAGACTCTAGGAGCAGGTGTCCCTGTGCTGACCAGGGCGAACACAGAGAGTTCACCAGGGGTATGAATTGTCTGCCTGATAATTACCCCAGCTCCCTGCGCCGCCCCCCCGCTCTCACAGACCTGCTGGAGTGGAAACTGTACAGAGGGCCTGTCTGTACTAGTTACAACGTACTGTGGCTCTTCCCTGGTCCCCTGTGGAGGCCCTCACACTCTCCTGAGCTCAACATCAGCATGTGCAGGGCAGCAGAGGTGCTGGGCAACCTTTACTGTCTGTCTGTTTCTTGTGCTTTCTCTCGTGTGTGAATGTAGGATCAGAGACTTCCCGGTTCCGGGGGGCGTGGTGAGCTCCTGTTTTTGCTCTTCGACCCCTTTCAGAAGAAGAGCACAAGTAGGACGAATGCTTTGGTCTGATTGTTGCACACATCACTGAACTGGTCACATGCCATTTACTACAGGAAGTAGTCAAAGGACAGCGCGAGGGAAACACCCCACCTGATTGCACTGTAAACTGATAAAATCTTGATGATGGACTGAGAATTCATCAACATATTGTTTTTTAAATGTTGGCTATACAGGTAAACAAAACAGGCGTAGCATCACACATGGAAGTATATATTTCCTTAAACCCTCTACTCTCGTTTTAAGTGTTATTCAAAGGATATTTAAATTGGTTTCTATGCTCGTCCTTATAGCAATAGCAAATAATGCCCTGTACAGAGATGCGGAGATGAATACGGTGCGAGGCTTAGAAAATAACACCCACACACTGGCCACTAACACCCCCTTGCCTTTGAAGAAAAGACAATGCAAACGATGACAATGAGGACCGTGCACAAGCTCCTATAAATAGAGCAGTTTTGCGTGGCAGTAATCAGCCGCAGCTGATTTGGCGTGCCTGTCGTGCATTACGGCCGAGCTATCTGACCAAGCGCAGAACATCTGCTGCCCGTCTCCGAGTGACTTTCCCGTCTCACGCCGAGAAGTGCTGTCAAGCCGTCCCCGTCCTCCCGCAGATAACACTCCTGTGTGTCACATTCATGGGAGTGCAACACAATACTTGAAGTTATCTGAGTGGCGCTCTGTCTCTTTTCCTGTTCGCTCCAGGGTTTGAGGTTTGGCAGGGCATATATCTATTGTTCCCGGCGCATTCATTGACACACACACCGCCCCACGGCCCCCATCCCGTCCCGGTCTGTCCCCCCGTTTCAGGTTGTCAATGTCAGAACTGGAGGTTCGGAGAGACTCGCCTGCGAGGGCTGCGCATCACAAGGCCGCACAATGGCCGCTTTTGTGTCCGTGTAGGATCGAGAGCTTTATTCTATAGCAGCTGCTTTTGTATAGGAAATAATAAACCAAGTTGAGCACAATGGCAGTGCAGGGTGGGGTACCTCCCGAAATAACCAAGAAGATAAAAAAATCAATCGATCCATAGATATTTTGATGTATGTGTAATCCGAGTCCGCCGCGCTGGGAGCAGAACATCGCTTTGTTGTTGTTGTGGTTGTTGTTCTGTGACCTGCTTTAAATTCAGTATCAAAAGCATTAGGTATAAACAGTCTCGCTGCCGCCTGTATCTTCAGCTCATTAATCCTGTCATTATATCCCGAACAAATCAGGAGCGGTGTGACGCGCATTGCCCAGGGAGATGAATTATATCTCTCTCAGTCCGTGAATCTCCTCGGTAGCTGGGTGGGTTACGTTTCGGTCTCTTTAATAGGCTGCGGTGCCTTAAGCTTTGTCCTGTTCTCCTTTACACTGGCTGTATTAATCATATTCATGTTCATCTTCATATGGAAATGAGTGAATTATAACAGTGAGATGAAGGAATACATGCCTTGGCAAGGTCTAGAAAGCACACTCCTCCTTGAAAAACAGTTTTTTGGGTTCTTTATTACAGTTAAAGTTTAAAATAGTGGGCACAGATCCTGATGAATGAATGTATGAATTACACGGGCACAGGCGGTGAGCTCGTATGTTACTCACATACCAACACAAGCCTGTAACCCCGATCCTAACCCACACCCGGGCCCTGAAAACACCCGATTAACACCAGAACTCGGATGGAGTGTGTGAAGCGTCGATTATTGCCGTAAATCCTGTGGTGTCCCTGTATAAATTCATCAGGCGTGTGTGGCCTTTGCTGTACAGTGTGAGCCTTTGTTTTTAAACTGTTTTGAATACCCTCCTCGCTAGGGCTCCGTCTGGCATCAGAACGGCCACGTTTCCGTTCCCAGAGGGGACTGTTTTCCCAGTAAAAACAGCCCGGTTGCCAGGGAAATGAGGAAGGAAAATCCTTGTTACGATGAGAGATGCCGAAGCGTGTGTGTGTGAGGAGAGGTTTGTGTTGGGGGGGAGAGCTGCACAGAGACTCACCCATCTCAGGTCACATTCTCAGCACATCAGTGCCGGCAAAAACCTCGGCAGGAGTTTCGTTTCACATCACGGTCTACTGCAACACTGCGGGAACGGCGCATTTCAGTGTGTCCCTCACTTGACGGATGTCCAATCCCCGGAGACGCCAGTCGTCAGTTCCACACAAACAAATGCGCTCTTGTCATGTAAATGCCGTGGTATGCAGGACTGGGATTAGGTTTGCATGCAGGAGCGTCTGAGCGCTGGCATCCTGCCTGTGCTTTTAACGATCTCTGAGTTCAAAAGCCCTAATTACAGAGAATCGCAATTCAAGTACATGTGTGAGCAGCTGGAACAGGTGTGTCGAGTGAACTGTGGTTAACTGAGCCGCTGTCTCTCTGTTCTCCTCCTTTCCTTCACTGTTTACTTTTGGCTCCTACAGAGAAACAAAGCACCACAACGAACACTGTATATTCACTGTTTGGCCTTGCCAGCTTCTCATCAACACACCTTCACGGAGGAACCTTCAGCACACAGGCATTTCTTTTCCTTTTTTTTTGCAGACTTAAAAGACCCAAAACAAAAAATAATTGCTGTATATTTTGAATGAGATTCATGTGGAAAGTATCTTGTTTTCCCCAGCGGCTGTTTTTCTGCAGCACTCTGGGCCAGAGCCAACGACATGAGTGGAACTGATCTGTAACACTTTCCACGCTTCCCTCGGACACTCGTTCCTCACCTTCCCTCTCTCCCCCCGAGTCAACGCCTGACAACAAACAATAGTTGTCCTGTCCGACACAGGAGCTTCCTGTTTGCTTTATGTTGCGTTGATATTGTACTCCTCTCACATGGACCCACAGGAGGATTGTGTGGCTGCAGCCCAGTTTCAGGGCGAGGAAACGCTGCGCTCTCAGTGTGGAGAGCAGAGATGAGGAGCGTCTCAAACTAGCCCCGTGTTCCCACTGTCCCTCTGAAGCACAGTGCACAACACAACACAACACTCTGTACAGCACAACACAATGCGCTGCACAGCACAACATAACACTGCCTTTCATAGCACAACACAACACACTGCATTGCACCGCACTGCACACCACGCACAGCACACATTCCCACCTAGGTTGTACATTATTAACATACACACGACCTCAGGGCGGATCTGGGCGTCTCTGATTCCTGTGAGGAGCGTAGGGGCTCGGCGGCACGGAGAGATCAGGCCTGGACTCTGCACTGTAACTCCACCAGAGATTTATTCTCTCTGTATCTCTCACTGCTGCTCCACTGCATTACACACACATGCACACGCACACGCATACACACTCTTGCTTGTCCTTGACTACGCTCGCTGTGTTCTGTTCGTCTGCCAAGGAGTGGAGATATCAGCGAACCAAGCGGGCAGTGAGGTGCAGATCGGGCATCAGTCGAAAACGAACTCCCAACTACTGTTAAACTGGGAAGACAAATCACACCAATTGTCTCCTTTCCTCTAGATTCCTCTAAGACAAGCACACTGACTCTGAGTATATTCAGAGCTGGGTACAGGAGCCAGTGGGTCCCTCTGAGGAATTCCTGCTCTCTCTCTCTCTCTCTCTCTCTCTCTCTCTCTCTCTCTCTCTCTCTCTCTCTCTCTCTCTCTCTCTCTCTCTCTCCCAGTGCTGTACTGGTGCGTGACAGTATGTCTAAGTGCGTTACGCTGACAATGGGCCGCTTTAAATCTCCCCTTTGCCCGGCTGTGGAAAATGTTCGTCATTAATGCTGGAAGCAAGTAGCCAACCATGAACATGAACACCTCGAAACCTGCTTCTTCCTGCAGGGTTTTTCCCTCCCTCTTGTTTTTTTCGGTGTGTGTTTGCATGGCTGGGATCCAGCAAGGTCAGCCGAGCTCTCCGGCCCGGGCAGCTGTGTGCGTGTGTGTGTGCCTCCACCACCCTGCCGTTTCACACGCCCCTCCGGTATTTACCCCAGTCCTGTGGAGCGGGGCTGCAGTGACCCCCACATTCCCAGAGCAGGTCAGCAATAGGTCAGCACGCTGGCCACGCCCATTTACACCTGACTGTGGCATTCTGGGAAATCTAGTTTGTCTTGAAACAGGAGATTTAACCACATCCTGGCAGCGACAGAATAACAAATGCTCGGAAAGTCTGATCTGTAAACCGTGATCTGTATGTTGTGTGCATTGATAATCCCTACAGCGGGAGATAAGTAGGTTGTTGATTCTTTTAATTGTCAACGTGAACAAGCGATTAACGTACACTGTCAGCAGTGTGAGTACTCGAGGAGTAAACCTCTTAAATTTAAAGCAATGGAGAGATCTGCTCAGTATGGTTTTATTAATGACACTATACCCAGCAGCATGTTTTATGCAAGTCCAGCTGTATCGTCACAGTTTAAACGACAGATTTGTTATGCAAAACCCTGGAAGCTGGTTTCTTGTGCTTTTCAGAGGCTCCATTTCTCCTCGCAGGATTGTGCGCTCTGTGTAGCAGAGACCCGTCCGACCTGAACGCGGTGGAAAGCTGTGGCACTGGCTCGGACACACCCCTCACAGCGGCTCCGCTCCCCTCACAATGCAGGGTTTGTTTTACTGCCATGGCTGTTTCTTTCTCTCATTTCTTTTATTTATGCTAAGCGCGTGATTATGAAAGCAAGGCAGCTTATTATAAAAATGAATGTCACTGGTCTCCTAAAAAAACGCTCCCGGAAAGAGGAAAAACAACAAACCAAAGTAGAGAGCATCGTGTTTCTCCCACATGGCTGTCATTTGGGCTTCACAGGACAGTGACCGTTTCCCCCTGGGGGCTGAGAGAGCCTTATTTGGGTACAGCACAGATCTGAAATGATATTCTCCAGCGCTGCGAAACAGGAGTATAGTAAAAGAAAAAAGTGTTTTCTCAAAAATATGATATATACAAGACCCTTTCTGTACATGTGTGTGTGTATGTATACTATATAAAACAAGACACCAGCCAATTTTACTCCAGTACCTCAAAGCAACTGCAGCTTTCAAACTCTACATGCAGAATGACGAATCTCTGCAGGAATAAAGCTGATTAGGGGCTTAATTGATGTTCTTATTCCGTCATTGATTTGCAGCTGAACCTGCTTTCTTTCACGCGCCGCTACCTGCTGCAGCAAGTGTCTCTCTGCAGACACAAAACACAACACAGCATCTCACAGCGCTCAGGATTTATTGCTTTCACTCTGATATTTATATTAAAGCTGCTAAGACCTTGCAAAACTGCAGGAATGTGTGTCTCTGAGCCAGCAGTGGGGCCTCATCAGATAGAGGTCAGGAGAAGACACTTTACTCCAGATTAAAATATATATATATTGATTTTGAAGAAACTTCTACTCAGAATTGCAGAAGGGGTGTTGGATCTGAATTTGGAGATTTGTGTCTAAATGCCACAAACCCTACATTTAAAACATATGCTATTATTATTACACAGCTGGCTGCAGTAATGTCTGTTTGTGTTGCATAACATAAACCCTGCTGTTTAAGGTAACAGACACTTAAATTCGACCTACTTTTAACACAATCTGTAGAAACATTCCTGTAATAATAATTAGCTTTGAAGAGGCACCCCCCAGACAAATCAGGCCTAAGTGATTATCGCTTGCTTTTCCAATCCAGTCGCTTCCAGCACATGAGTTTACAGCCTAAAAACAGTTAATGACTTAATTGATCTTTAGCGGAGACGTGCACGGGGGACGGATCGTGGCATGGATTCCACCGGGGCGGTTGTTTTAATTCCGTGCCCGAACATCCTGCCTCCTTTTGTAATTCTCTTCTGATGGAGAAGGACTATGGCATGCTTGAAAACCCCTGCACTGGCCCTCCTCGGTGACTCGTCACAGGAGCCTTTGGGGTCACAGAGAAGCACAACAAAGCTTCTCCCTCTTGTGCTCCTTTCTACAGCTGATTACCACTGTTTTACATCTGTTCTTTGCCCCGATTGGCTCAGACAGGTGGCAGTGACACGGATGAAACGATACGGCAGGACTTTGCACCATACAACTGTGTAACTGCAAATAAAAAAATATGATTAACTGGAAACGGTCAGGAGCGACAGAGAAACAGATAAACTGCTGAAAGTGATAACATCTAGAAAGAACACAAACTGAACCCGATCCTATGCAAAGCAGACTCTCCTCGGTTTGGTGGCAGGTCCCTGTTTCCACACAACGTGCACATGTTATTGAACACAGGTCCCGTGTGAAGCACCAGGCCAACAGGTGTGTGTTTCGGGTGCTTTTCTCCTTGCTTGGCACTGTATCGCTTTATATCTATTTGAGGACTGCCCCTTCTGAGATAGCACGGCTCTCTACAAACACAGCCTTGTGTCCTAGCATGCCTGGGTGTGCTGTACCACAACAACAGGAACCCTGAATCGGCAGCCCCTGTCCTTTCTGCAGAGTGCAGGAAGTTTTGAAACTAGGACACGAAATCTGACGTTTAAATTATAATGAGAGAGAGAGAGAGAGAGAGAGAGAGAGAGAGATCCAGACAGAGGTCCTGGGGGACGATGCTACGTGACAGAAGAGCAAAGAGAAAACAAACAGAACAAAACGAATTAGCTTCTCGTTGGTCTTCACGCTCTGGGTTAAGAAAAGTAGTCTCACTCCCAGATAAACCTTCGGTGAATAATCTGTGGGATCCCACTGGAAAATGTGTATCACAAGCTGTGTATGGAGATTTGGGAAGCATACCCCGATGATGTCTTGGCTTATTCTGCACCTATTCTCTGCACAGGGTTTCTTGAGAGCGTCTGTATGTTTCTTTCTAAATCCACATGCAAAACCTTTTACAGATCAGTCAGAGGGCGACTCTCTGCTCCAGGACTCATCCAGTCCCTGCCTTTTGTTATGTTTTAAATTCGGTTTCAAAATTCAACCTCCCAGGTTAAACAGTAACTAATAATTACACCCTGGCGGCTGCGAGATCTCCCTGACTCTGTGTCCCTCGTTTGAAAAACATAGATTAGGTACCAACGAAATGAAACACGTAACTGAGGATTTTGCCTGTTGCACTTGTGTTCATGTCTTTGATAAAATAATCTTTAATAATTTCTCATGTAGATGCCTACAAAAACAACACCCCTCAGACTCAAATACGCATTCAGAGCAAAACTCTCTCTCTCTCTCTCTCTCTCTCTCTCTCTCTCTCTCTCTCTCTCTCTCTCTCACACACACACAAACAAGTATACCCACAATCCTATTTTCTACTGCATTTCTATCTTTGGGAATGCCTTTATCTTTCTCAGTTTTCTTCTTCTCACATCACCATCAGTTTTACAACAGTCATGGAAAAACGCTGCCTGCTTCAAAGACACTGTTGAGAAAGAGCCCTTCCATGGCTCTCCTGCCCCAGAGGCACTTAAAATTGAACTGGACGCACTAAACACACACGGCATCACCGGCGCTGCTGCACAACAGCCACGCAGTTCGACACGCTGTCTGCACTGTAGGCTTTTATACGGCCGTGCTTGACATTTCACTTTCCAATCACCTTGGACAGAACCTGCTGAAGTCTACGGACCAGATCAATAACTCACTCAACGCTTGGGGTGCCTGGTCTCTCTTTTTGTTTCATCCTTTCTTTCTTCCTCTGCCCCTCCCTGCCTACCTGTGGTTCTTGTTGCCCTGGCCATGTGTTACCTTATGTTACAGAAAAGGAGACCCCCTTACCTGGAAAATGAGCACCTTGAAGTTGTTCCTCTTGAGCAGGTGGGCGTGGTTGGCCTCCAGCTTCTTCACCTGCACGGCCTGCTTGTCCATCTTGTCTTTGACCTCCTTCATGTGCACGCTGACCTTGCGTGACTTCTCCAGCAGCTTGCTGACCGTGTTGGAGGTGGACGTGTGGCTCTTGGACAGCTTGGTCATGTCGCTCTGGATGCCCCGCACGGCCGTCTCCATCTCCGCCTGCCGCCCCTCCATCTTGATCTGGTTCTCCTGCACCGTGTCCAGCATGTTGACCAGCTTGTCCAGCAGCGTCAGCACCGTGATGGCGTTGACCTGCGTGCCGCCCTCGCCGGCCGCTTCCCCAAGGGCCCCGCTGCCCTTGCGTGGCTGCCGCAGGCTGTGGGTGGGGGAGGACTGGGTGGGGCTGGGGCTGGGCACCACCAGGTCCTGGGGCTCGTGGGGGCTGACCGCAATGCTCCGCTCCGCCTGAACGCCGTCTTCACCCATCGTGACTCTCAGGTGGCTCCCTGACCTCGAGGCCTGTCTTCAGTTTTGTCTTTGCCTTCACTGCTCAATTCCTCCGCCCTCCTCTTCTTCTCTCGTCTCTTCTTCTGTTCTGAGAATCTTTCTCTTCTGCTTCCCTGTGAATAATCTTCTCTCTACTTTTTTAAATGATTATTCTTATTGTTTACAGTTCCCAGCACGCTGTAGAGAGAACTTCTTAACTTCTTAACTCCTTCTCACGTCTTCACAGTCAAATGTCCCCTCCCCTTTCCACAGGCCGTCTCTCTCTCTCTCTCTCTCTCTCGTTCTCCCTCTCTCTCTGCGTTCAGGCAGTTGCACTGGAGTCCAAAGCACAGCTGCATTCCTCTCCCTGCGCTTAAAAAGCTCCCTCCCCACCCTGTGGGAGGTGACTTGTTGCCGTACCCATCCTGCTAGCTCAGCCGAGCAGGGAGCGCGCTCAGTTGGGCGTGTGTGTGTGTTTATGCAGAGCGGTGAGGCGCGGACGGCCCTCTCTCCTGCCTCTCTCTCCACCCCGCCTCGCTCTCTGTGTCAGAGCAGGTCGGCTCCCCTGCCCGCCCCCTGCCTTTAAGCTATAAATGTGGAAAACCATATTTCAGTCATGACTTCATTCGTGCCAGTGAGAAACTCCCACCCCCTGGCCTGCTGCCACACCGGGCCGTTGGCTGCGCCGAGCACCGTGTCAGTGGCTGGGGCTGCAGATGTGAAGGAAGGTGTTTTGTTCCCTGGAAAGAGAGGATCTCGCAGGGAGGAGGGAGGAGGAGTGAACTGATGGATTCCAACTGCTGCAACAATCGTAATCATAATAGTAGTGTGGTTGTATAATATTATGATAAATATATCTCTATAGACCACAAGCTATAAAAAAACTAAAAGACCTATAAATGAAACACTAATATTATTGTAAATTGTGTACAGAAGAATATAATCAGGGGCTTTTATAGTTGCTTAACTTAAGAGACTGGAACAGTTTTGTTTGTAGTCCACGTCTGTTGCTGCAGCTCTACTACAAACTTACATGTGTGATAATTTTCCATAGCTGTAGTATTAATGTAGTACCTTTCTTTATCTCTGTATTATAATTCTGTTGAAGGTCTGAAGGAGGGAATCTAAAAACATTGCAGGTTTAATCCACAAAGAGATGAGATATAAATAATATGTTTGACCACAAAACCCAGGATGACAGATGGTTACAAAAAAAAACTCAAGTTTTTATAAGCCAGTACTGTCTGTCAGTTTAAAATGTAAAAGTGAGGGAAATACGTCTCTTTCAAAACCTCCACGGCTCTTCCAAATATGCTGGGAGAAAAAATAAAAAGTCAAACTTTCCAATTACCTTTGAAGGCAAAACTCACTGGGCTGGTCGTCTTTATGAGCGCCTTGTTTACTCAGTGCGCTCAGCCTCCAAAAATGTTTTAACACAATCTGCAAACCGGACTTGCAGGCTTTTTTGCTTTCTCTTTTTTGCACCGAATCCAGGACCCAGGCTGGAAAGAGTCAGAGATGAAAACGGAGTGGACCTGCTCACCTCGGGCAAGAGACCCTCCCTGGAGAAGGTACAGCTGAGACCTCCGCCTCTCCACGCTTTGTTTAAAACATACACTGCATGTACAAAAGTCAGACAACGTTTACCTTCAAAGCACAACAACACACTGAAATCACATTTACATTTACATTTACATTGAACACCCACCAACATGCAACACAACAGAGGCCACCGAACAGCAGGCATTAAACACGCATTGTGTGCTGACACCAATCTCCGGTCCCTGCACAGCCGTGTTTGTGAGCACATGACACACCCAAGTGGCCGCTGTGCCAAGTGAGGAGAACATGCCATCATGGCCATCAACACGCCACAGAGGGAGGGTGCGGCAACTGGGGGATTAACCTTTAACCTTTAACCTATAGGACAGAGTACACTACAACCCCCGATACATATACTAGAGGTCGAGTCGGACAGGTCAGTCTACAGTCTGATTGAGGCATAATGGTCAAAGCAGACTGACGACTCACATACGCTCCTGCGTTGTAAACACCCCCCCAGGCCCCGTCCCACAGAAAGCCTTAATTGCGCTGGTTTCCTCTGACAGGCTGCCAAGGCCATTGTGTGCGAGGCCGCCTCCATTAGGTCACCTTTCCTGTGCCGTGCTGAGGCCGGTGGAAAAGGCCGTTCTGTGAGAGCGGATGTGATCCCATCTGCTCCGTCCGAACCCTGGCCTGCCTGCGCCCCAGCGCGGGGCTCCCGACAGACCCCGCCGTGGCCCCCCAGCCACCCCTTCCTCGACACACGCGCTGGAGACGCCCGGCTGGAGCCTCTATGGGAAGATGAAGCGATGCCGGGGCAGTTTTCCATATTTACTCAGGTTTTATTCACGTGCAAGCTGCCCATCTTATTCATTTACTGCAGAGTGGGTAGTTTACCCACATGAGACCCAAAAATACAGCACTAACATCACTCCAGTTAAGCGGATGATGACATCACTTAATTATAAAGGGCTGAATCCATCATGTGATGACCAAGAGAACTGGAAAAAGAACTGAAAAAAACAGAAGCTCACTTGTATTCAGAATCACACAATGAACACGTTAATAAACACAGTCGTAAAAATCAGTCAAGAAACATGGATCTTAGTATCGTTACAAACTCCACGTTAACATACAACAAAGAACATAGTTTTACTTTTCGCGTCTTTAATTTATACATTTAAAGCGGTAATCCAATAGTAACAGCTGTACATGCTTGCATGAGGGCTGAGAGAAAAACAAAGGGCTCCCTCTGCTGGCCATCCTGCATCACGACGCCTCCCTGAGACACCCTGGGCTGCCCCACCTTGGGTCACACCCGGGTGATTGGCAGGCCCGGCGCCACCAGGGGGCAATGCCGCCTCAGCTGGAATATTGTGCCCCTCAGTTTTGTATGCCTATTCTGTCCTACAATTTGCCCCCTCAGTCATGCCCACCCGATGTGTTGTGTAGCGGAACAGAATAACGTCAAACCTACATTTTCAGGGGCACACAGCTCACTTCCGGTAGGTCATCAATATGAATATTAAACCGGATATGCTTCATTCATGCAAATCCATCGCACCATTCATACGTCAGTCACACACATTTTACCAGTTGGTAAGAAATCTCATTCTGATTGGTCTTCACACAGTAGAAGGGTGAGGCCAACTGGACCATTGAGGTTTACTAGTGCTAGTGTACACTATTGTTTCCTTTCCGCGATTGGAAATGCATTGTATTGGATGGGGATGTGATATTCTGGTAAGTCGCAGCTGTTTTGTGTTGAAGAGATGGGTATTGTGCATGTAGCTGTGTAGCCTTGTCATAACTTGCATTCCTTCGAGCCGGTTATGAATTGTCCATGTAAAGCAGTACAGTGGGCTGTATTCTGCTGGCAGGAGTAAATGCAGCTCTCCACTCCCTCATCGGCTCTTCACCTCTCACACACAGTGTCCCTAAAACCTCACGCATTTCCCCCACTTTTCTGTGCTCAGGATCCGAGAGCGATACATCTCATGCTTTGACGTTTTGAAAACGCGAGAGCCATGCACAAACATCTGCGTGTAACTGTATTATCGATTATTAAACACCCTGTGTTATCATCGAGCGAAAATAGTTGTGCCCCCTCAGTCATTTTTGATGCCCCCTTGCCGAGTTAATCCTGCCGCTGGGGCTGGTGATGCGAGGAATGCGTTTATTTTGTTATGTGGGCTTCGTGACTATATAAGCCTTCAGTGTTCATACAAAAATACATAAAAACAACAGCCATATTGGTTAACAACAAATGCACACGTGTCAGAGCTGGGAGCCTCTTAGATTGGGGCTGCTGGTGTTTTATTGCCCCCCATTCATCTGTGCAGGGGGAGGAGGAATATGCAAATAATAACACAATTTGTTCGACACATGTTTTGCCTGGTTCGTGTTCCCCTCACGCCGACAGTAGGAGTTCAGTTCATTGACAGCAGCACCGCGAGGCAGTCAACCCCCCCCCCCCGGCCCGGCCCGTCTGTGGCCCCTGACACAGTCCAGACAGCGGTGTCGAAACAGCGGGCGTGTTACCAGCCCTGGCTGCCGTTCAGACACACAGAGGGCGGGGGACAGGCTGTAGACTACAGTGCGTCTGTGGCGAGGGGGTGGGGGGGCGGCAGCAAGCCTCTCCCTGCAGGGGACACTGTGGGGGTCTTGCTCTCTGCTGCTCTGCCAGGTGTGCCTGCTGGTGTTTTAACTTTCTCTTCCTCTGTTTTCCTTCTATTCCCCCCCCCCGCCAGCTCCTTACAGACTTTTATCAGACTGTAATTTAGTGTTGGCATCCTTAAAGGAAACCCTGGCTCTAGACCTCTGGAGAAGCTGTGCCAAGAAGCCTGATTGCCAAGCTGCAGTAAAAGTCTCGCTCTGCTCTGCGCCCTGACTGGGCCGAACAATCGCAGCCCCAGAGCCCGGCCAGCTTCCCCGGGGACTGGCAGCGTCACCCAGGACAGGAAGAACAAAGCAAACACTTCCTGAAATAGAAATATCAATCAAGAAATACAATTAAAAAAGCTGTGACAGAGCTGTGCAAGACAAGGGGGACGGATACGGATCTATAAATGACGATCTATGTTGATTGGTACTGGAATATGACAGATTCATCTTTTTTTAACATGAATACAAAATGACATTCAAAATCAATATTAGTCCCGGGTCTAAGATGTGGGTTCCACAGAAATTCTAGCAAAAAAAATGCATAATGGAACGTTTTTGTCAACAGAGACGAACTTGAGCCTTTTGGTGAAATATTTGAAGTAATGTCAGGGTTTTAAAGGTAAAGGAATCGCAGGAATGCTACTTAAACATCTGGGGCAACATGTGGGGAGATGCTTTCCTATATTTATCGAAACCCTGTCGCTTGCTCTTGCGACGCACCATCTGGTTCCAGGAGCAACAGAAGCCGCAACACAAGCTGAGCAGCTGCTAGGATCGGTGCCGTCCAGTAGAGGGAAGTAGACGACAGGAAACGACTGGCAGAACCTGATAGAGCCCGGCGCCGTGTTACTGTGTGTGTTGATGAGGTTGGGGTTTCATATACAATCATAAGGCAAAGCGAGGAAAGCCAAGAATTATACCTTACCTTAGACTTCAGTCAAAGTAAAATTCATCGGATGGTTTTCTAGTATTTTCAAGAGGCAGGACTGCAGCACGGGAATCATTAAGAAGAACATGAGACAGTGTCCAATCGAGAGGAGGCCATTCGCCGCATTGTGCTCTGGTTTGATGCGGTCGATGCCTTTCATGATTTTGAAGACTTGGATCAAGTCCCCACGTAGTCTCCTCTGTTCCAGGGTGAAAAGGTTCAGGTCCCTCAGTCTCTCAGTTGGACATTCCCTTCAGACCTGGAATAAGTCTGGTTGCTCTCCTCTGAACTGCCTCTAGAGCAGCGATATCTTTCTTGAAGTGTGGTGCCCAGAACTGTCCACAGTATCCAGATGAGCTCTAACTAGTGCATTGTACAGTCTGAACATCACTGCCCTTGTTCTCAATTCTACACTTTTGACAATATACTCTTAAATTAAGGCCCGGTCCTGAACTGTGTTGTTAACGGCCTTAACAGTGATTATACGGAGGCAAATGTTTAATTACATGTACGCTGCAATCCTCTATTAATTGCTGCCTGGAGGAAGAGTGATCTGTCAAGTCCCTGGCACTCCGCCCACGCGAGGATGGCGGGAGGAGAGGCGGAGAAGAAAGATGGGAAGAAAGCTTTACACGCTCCTAACACAGCGTCCGGAGGGGCTGCACACACACCCATCCACCGACTCCTCCAGGTGTCCTCGCGTCTCGTTCATTCATAATTTATTCCCAATCCCTTTTAAAGTATCGATTTTTAGTTTTCAGAATGCCTCTGGAGCAAAAATGAAACGACAAGAACTAAACAAATCAAGAGCTTCGCCCAGCGCTTTGAAATGAGGGGAACACACACACACACACACACACATATATAAGACAGCCATGCCTATGCAGCCTCAAACACACAGTTGTCTCCCTGTCCCTTGGCGGCGCATCGTACCCAGTCAGGCGGAATTCACTAACGGTTTAATTGCAGCCGAGGTGTGGGACCTGGGGATAAGCGCCGAGGGGGCAGAGAGTTCGCCCCTGCCTTTGGGGGCTGTTGTTGTTTGCTGTTGTTGTGATTTGAAGCTCTCTTCCTGCGCCTTCGTTCCCAGTTCCCACTGTTCTGCTGTCTGTGGAGAGAGACGGGCGAGGGGGTCAAGTAAACCCCGTCCTCCTACAGAAAAACAATGAGAACAACAGGCTGTCAGAGGAGCGGCGCGCAGGCTCTTGCGGCTCAGAGGGTGTCTGGGCCGGGCTGGAGCTGCGTTGGCCGGATTCGCGGGCGGTCGGTGACAGACACAGACAGGGCCGCAGGGATCTCTCTCCACAGCAACACGGCAGCCGGGGACCCCCTCCCCTTCCCCTCGCTCGGTGGAAAACACTGCACCATCTGGAGAGCATTTCTCCCACATCCCAGGCCTTGCCACAGCCTCCAGGAACAGACAACGCCCCTCTCCTCACTCCTGGCTGAGCCCTCCACCATTAGTCAAAATATCTCTCTCTCTCTCTCTCTCTCTCTCTCTCTCTCTCTCTCTCTCTCTCTCTCTCTCTCTCTCTCTCTCTCTCTCTCTCTCTCTCTCTCTCTCTCTCTCTCTCTCTCTCTCTCTCTCTCTCTCTCTCTCTCTCTCTCTCTCTCTCTCTCTCTCTCTCTCTCTCATTGTGGCCAGGCAGGTAATGCATTGTAGCCCCTCACACTCTGTGGGGGGGTATCAGTTTATTTCTGTAATATTTCATTGTAACCCTTAAAAAGCCGGGCAACCTTCATTTGTTATTTATTCCATTGACAGTGTATCTATATTTATGTCACAATTGTTAATTACAGTAGAATGAAGGCACCATCTATTTTTATCTACATTTTATCTGCAGCACGATCTGAAATAAACAGTAATAACAATAAAAGTCAGTCAATAGTCTCTCAATATCTGTAACCCGACTTGCATTTCTTGTTCAAACTCCCTCTGATGTGTCGGGATTGGACTGCGTGTCGTTTGGGAATTCAGATCCTCTTATTTTCGGTTTGTAAACCCACATGAGCTCACTGTATCTCCTCGTCTTGTAATTCGGCACATATTCAATACAGAACAGAATAAAGCCCCGTGAATAGATAATGCATCAATGAAAGGCACCTAATCACCGGCTCTTGAATGCATTCTGCAGCAGGACGATGCACATTGCCACTGGGAAACACATCCTGCACCCCCAGCTGCAGCCTTTCGTCTTTAAAAGCTGCTTTTAACATTTCAGCTCTTCAAACACACGATTTATGTTTCTCAAACGCTCTAATTACATTAGTTTCTAAGCACACGCAGTATTATGTTCACGCAATCCATAATTGGTTTTACTTCAACTCGGGCCACAGAGGAACACACTTGCAACACCTGAAATAATTAAATATGCCAGTGCTGAATTCAAACATATTATTCAAGTCTAACATTTGCATTGTTAAATAGCAATTATACTGTAGTCGCTTAACCTTCAGAAACATTATATATATATATATATATATTTTTTTTTAATTTATTTACGTGAGAAGGAACATTTGCTTAACATAAGTATCAACTATTTTCTTCTACCAATTTATTTAACACAATTCAAAATAGATAAAATAGTCACCTACCCTAATCATATTAATTAACCAATTAGCATGGGGCATGAAACTGATAATTTTACAAACAAAATACACAAGGTGTGCTTGGGAAATTACCTCACAATGTTTAAATGTCAATATATATATATACATTTATATAGACTATATAGAATATTTTTTAGATATTTCTATAATTTACCGAAAATTAGATTCTAATGCATCAGGATTGCCCCTGAACATTGTGTCTCAAAGAGCAACTGTGACACCTTGTGGCCACTACGGTGTCACTACACCCAGCTTCATTAGTCTGCAACACAAAAGCCGCAGTGATTGTGTCATTCTTCACAGAGAAAATAACTATACACGGGTTGTGTGCTTGTCCTCAGTAGATATCGTGCCATTCCTGACTCTGTTGTGTGTCTTTATGGGCCTCAGTCACCATCCCCACCGCACCATGAGCGCCGAGCTGAATTGGTATGGATTGAATCTGCTGTTCTGTGGCACGGCTCCCCACACGGCCAGCTCGAGGAAATGATCCAGCACTACTGCACCCCCCATCACTTAAACCTCTCACAGCCCAGATGCTTCCAGGAAAGCAGCAGCGAGACTCACCGGGCTGAACTACAGTCCAGAGAGAACCCACACAACTACATAAACACGCTAAAGGTTAAACAGAGATAAATAATTCAGGTCAGGCCATTCTCGCCTCCTTTCATCTGAACTGCACTTTCTCCCAGGGAAGGAAATCCAGCCGCGCCTATGAACAAACGGAGGCGGCTGTGAGTGGCAGGGCTGGGGCAAAGCAACATGTGTACAGAGTGCGATTCCTGCAGCTGTGAGGGGCAGGGGAGTCGAAGAGCAGGACCCACTCCTCCTATTCCTGTTAATTTTGAACAAGGGCAGTGATGTTCAGACTGTACAATGCACTAGTTAGAGCTCATCTGGATACTGTGGACAGTTCTGGGCTCCACACTTCAAGAAAGATATCGCTGCTCTAGAGGCAGTTCAGAGGAGAGCGACCAGACTTATTCCAGGTCTGAAGGGAAAGTCCTACTGAGAGACTGAGGACCTGAACCTTTTCACCCTGGAACAGAGGAGACTACGTGGGGACTTGATCCAAGTCTTCAAAATCATGAAAGGCATCGACCACATCAAACCAGAGGAGCTTTTCCAGATCAGCAGGGACACACGCACCCGGGGACACAAATGGAAATTGGGCTTCAAGGCATTCAAGACAGAAAACAGGAGACACTTCTTCACACAGAGAGGAGTCACAATCTGAACAAACTCCCCAGCGATGTGGCTGAAGAGACAATTTGGGAACATTCAAAAACAGACTGGATAGGATCCTTGGATCACTTAGTTATTAATGGACACCAAACGAGCACGATGGGGCGAATGGCCTCCTCACGACTGTTCTTATGTTCTAACAGTCAGCTGGTCGAATTGTGTTGGCATGCTGTGTTGTGTTGGGCTGTCATGGGTTATTTCTGTGTTGCTGGTGCTGTTTTAGTCCCAGAGGGGGCTGCAAGAGGTTGATATTCAAGATCATTGAGCACCTGGACCACGAGTCCTGGGTCACTTATGTGTTTCAGTGCTACAGGTCCTGGGTGATGATCTGTCTCTGGAAATCCTGTCGGTTGTGTCTCTATATGTCTGTGGTTTAATGCCAGAGGGGCAGCATGAGATCGATGTACCAGGACCTTCCTTAAATCAACGTTAAGCCCTTAGTGACTGTTTTCTAGAAGATGTGGTCATAATATGACTTGAGATCTTGGGTGTGGAGCTGTTTTGAGAATTTCTGCTGTATGCATCTTGCTGGTGCTGTGTTTTAGGCCCAGAAGGGGGCAGTGTGACATTGATGAACAAGGGTAGATGGTGTTAGTCCCTGGTAGCTCACAGCTGTGGTCACTGGGCTTCAAGCTGGCAGGTTGTGGGCTCCAGACCTGGCTGACCTGCTGTCTTCTGAAGATGTTATTGCCTGTGTGCTGCTGGTGCTTTGTTTAAGTGTCAGAGGGGGCAGTTAAAGGTTGATGTACCAGATCTTTGAACACAGTGGTTCTGTGTGAAGCGCTGGTCTTGAAGACAGGAGGACTGGAGTTCAAACTGGCGTTGTGGTGCTGTCTTCTGAGGATGTGTTTGTCCAGTTTTAGGGACAGAGGGGGCAACGTGAGTTTGATATTCCAGATCTTGGATGACATTAGAGGTCAATACTTCGTAGCCCCACAGTATTGCTGACGGTTATTAAAGCTGGGAGGCCATATGTTCAAATACTGGTTTGGTTGCTGTCATTTGAAAAGATTTTTGCTCTGTGCTACTCTCTCTGCAAATCTGATCGTTGTTTCAGTGCCAGGGAGGGCAGAGTGAGTTTCGTATACCAGATAATAAAGCAAGCAACCAAGCATGTAGTCCTTTGTGGCTCACGACATTCTGCCTGAAACCTGTTTTGGTGCCAGAGGACTCACTGTGTGGTGGATATAGCAGGTCCTCTGGCACCAAAACGGCACAAAGGACAGATTTATGGAAGAAAGATACTGCACCAGGATTTGAACCCAGATCCTGCTAGGTTTCAGGGCCAGCACTCAATGGAGCCACAAAGGACTCGGCCCTGACTTGCTCATAGACCTGGTGTATCCACCTCGCTGTCTGAATGTCATTTAGCATCTCATCTCCGTGAAGATGGGAGTCTGGTACATATGTGTTCGTAGGGTTAAATGATGGACATGATTGAAAAACGTATCATCCTGACATGAGTGTCAACATGAGATTAAACTGAACATCAGGGTGTAAAATAAAAAGGTTTCCTATGAGATCAGAACTTATCGAGAGTTTTGGCAATTTAAGCAAATTAGAAATACGATTCTTTTTTCATATATCGGGTCAGAACGTCTGCAATTAGCAGAGATATGAAACATCATGCACTGTGGCGCCAGAGAAGCAAAAATAGACTCGTATGTGATGCTGCTGATGTCCTTTGTTGTGGAGTCTGCTGTCATCTTCTTAGTAATCTCAGGGATGTATTTAAGACACTCATGTCTTTGTTTTGACAGAAAGTGAAGTTAATTGGTCTGAAACATTAATGTTCCAGGTGTTTTAAGGACAGTGAACAGAGGATCATCCCAGGACAAAAATATATCTTTCCCTTTTTAACAATAATCCCCATATTTCTACCTCTGAACTGATTTAATAAATATCTCTACATATGAATGACTAGAAACTTCCCCAGGTGTAGGGATTGAGTGAATGTGGCAGAATAGCAAGCTGTGGGGTCCTCTGGTGGCTTTGGATAAGTCTGTGAATTATAATGCCCGAATCAGACATTTCTTTAGCACAGCGGTGAGCTCCCGGTTCCCCGAGCTCAATACCGGCTCGGCTGACATGGTCCACTGGTTGCAGTGAGACTAATCCATTCCTCCCAGGCGAGTCCACGGCTCCTCTGCGCCCCCGCCTGCCCGACCCCAGACACCGGGCCCCGTGGCACCTGTCAGCGCCAGGGCGAGGGCCGCTCGTGGATATCTACGCTGGAATGATTAGCATGTTTTGCTTAATGTAAAATACATAAACAAACATTACAGGGTCCTCTACAAACATTGGACGCAGCATTAGTACATTTGTAAAAACGCCACATGGTTTTTCGGAGGGTCTTTAAAAGGCCTAACGCCCCCCCCCACACACTCTACGTAACCCTAGAGCAGTGAGCCACCCAAACACAATGCCAGAAGAGATCCACACACACGGTAACGACTCTGGCAACTGGAAGCGTCGCCCGCTGTTAGCTCTCATTCCCTCTGACAGCTACCTTGCGTAGGAGAACGGGAAAATACAATTATTACAGGCTTTGTGCTGTCGACTACCGAGCCCGCATTGATTAGCGAGTAATGGGCAGCATTACGGCATCGATCGACCCGAGAGAGATCCCACTCCGCGGCCCGGCAGCGCTTAAGATGCAGATGGCTTCCTTTACCGAGCACAGCGCGGTTCCTATAGATCACCGGGGCCCAGCCGGCCACTCACAGCCTGGCATTTCCTGAGAGCCACCGGGAGGAATAACAAATATACAGAAATCCCTTTCAAGGCGACCAGAAATTCAATACCTTCTACACAAGAAGCCAAAAGGACAGTGTATTAATCTGCACACAAGTTCAAATTCATACTTCTCTCTCTATGCATCTGTGCATGTATGCATCTATCTATATATAAACACACACACGTACAGTATTATTTTTCAGTGCATGACATATAAGACTTCTCAATGTTTATGCAAGTAGATACTGTTAGCAGAGGAACGCAGTGTTATTGAACAAATAAAACCCTTATTACACAGAATAAAAATGCTGATTCACGGAGGAGTGCGATGTTCCCCGCTGCGTGCGATGTTGCCGGGGTGTCTTTAGCCCTCGTTCAGACGCACGCTGGTAAATCTCATCACGGTCCCTTCCTGTGCAGGGGAGGCCCGCTTTGTGTTTATATTGGATAGTTATTGCTTTCTTTCAGTCAAATCACCGATTCCTGTCACATGTGAAAACAGACGAGCTGCCGGTGAGCAGAATCGCTGGGTTTCGATGGAAGAAAACGGTTGTCCACATTTTTTTAATTTGATGTCTCGTGAAAGATGATACCTCTTGTAATTAATACTGAAAGTGATGGCAATGCTTTTTTCTATAAACAAACTCCTTCAAAAACTAGGAAAAAACGAAAATATACTTCTGACCTTCTTTTGTGATATAAATTATTTATTTACATTACAGAAAAAAAACACCCATCAAGACAATGTATAACTATTTGAAATATATCCATACATAATCAAATATAGCCGTAGCATCATGTCTTCATTGGTGTTGTGTACCACAAACGCAAGGCAACATGTGTAGCTCCTGCCCCAGTCCAGACAGAGCCCCCCCCCCACACCGCGAGCAGTCTGCAGTGGGGGGCCGGGGGGCCAGTGGGACGCGGCCGTCCCCTCGCACGCTCGTCACGGTCCTCAGATCAGCCGGGTCGCCGCGCGCATCGTGTTTTCCGAGCTGTAGTGTGTCGCGTTTTGTTTCTGTCGGTTTATCCTGTTGCTCCGAGGGCATTTCCTGTGGAATGACAACACAATAAATGAAAATGAATATCAGAAACATGTATTATATTACATTTTTATACCCATTCCCGTCTACAAAAACCAAAAGATACAAATCCAAGACCCC